>NC_134354.1:623404342-623708092 GCF_048569485.1 Anomaloglossus baeobatrachus
ACATAATGGGGGAAAAAGTGAAACGAAAAGTGTTGGGGGCAAATTGACAGCTGCCAGATGTAAACAAGGGGGACTTAAAGAATGAGAGCGATGGCACCAAAGAGTATATACCGTACAGTTGCTTAGGTGGGGCCCGACATGGGATACTCACCACACTCGGGGATATGAACACACACACAAAATGTGCCACACACTACCACGTGCTTGAACACATATACCACCCTCAGCACACATCTCACCACACATACACCAACCTCGCCACATAATCGCCCTAAAACACACACAAGTCTGGGATTATCCTTCAAAAATAAAAATCTGATTAATAAGCAGCCAAACTACAAGAACAACAAATGTACCATATAGGAAATACGGCAGCTGTCAGTCACATGACCTGTCTATATGTGTATGTGTGAGCTAATATATACTGTCAGGGGGAGGGCTTTCTGTTGCCTGGAGATTTATCAGGCTGCCAATAGTAACCAATCACAGCTTAGCTTCTATTTTGCTACAGTTAATTAATCTGAGCTCTGATTGGTTAATATAGGCAACAATTTAATAATTACATTTCTATCTATTTGTTTTGTGGTTTTTGTGTGCAGAATACATTTTTGTTAATACATTCTATTTTGTTAACAGCAGTTATTAACCCGGGCGAAGCCGGGTGGTACAGCTAGTACGGTATATATATATATATATATATATATGTCTATATATATATATATATATATATATATATGTCTATATATATATATATATATATGTCTATATATATATAATATATATATATATATAATATATATATATATATATATATATATATATATATATATATATATATGTGTGTATATATATATATGTATATGTGTATATATATATGTATATGTGTATATATATACATGTTATATATGTTGTTGTGTGTAGTTGCCAAGTGTTTGTGTAGGGCGCTGTAAATGTTCTGGGTGTTGTTGGGGTGGGGGGGTGGTGAGAGCGGTGTTGTTTGTGTGTTGCGTTGTGTGTTGCATTGTTTGTGGAGCGCTGTGTGTCTGTAGCGTTGTGTGTGTGTGTGGTGCTGTGTGTGTTGCGCGGTTTGTGTGGGTGTATGTGTGTGGGGTGCGTGTGTGTGTTTTGGGGGGAGGTATGTTTTGTGCAATGTGTGTGTTGCGCGGTATGTGCATATATTTGTGTGTGCCGCGGTGTTTGTGTGTTGTGTGTGTGCAGCATTGTCTGTGTGTGTGTGGGTGTCTGTGTAGGGCGGTGTTTGTGGTTCCCAGTGTGTGTGGTGTGTTGTGCGGTGCGCATGTGGCAGTGTGTGTGTTTTGGGGGAGGTGTGCACCCCTCATCGTGCTCCATCCCCCATGCTGCGCACCCCCCATCATGCTCCATCCCCCATGCTGCGCACCCCCATCATGCTTCATCCCCCATGCTGCACACCCCCCATCGTGCTCGATCCCCCATGCTGCGCACCCCCCATCGTGCTCCATCCAACATGCTGTGCACCCCCATCGTGCTGCATCCGACATGCTGCGCACCCCCCATCGTGCTCCATCCCCCATGCTGCGCACCCCCTATCGTGCTCCATCCCCCATGCTGCACCCCCCCATCGTGCTCCATCCTCCATGCTGCACACCCCCATTGTGCTCCATCCTCCATGCTGCGCACCCCTCATCGTGCTCCATCCCCCATGCTGCGCACCCCTCATCGTGCTCCATCTCCCATGCTGCGCACCCCCCATCGTGCTCCATCTCCCATGCTGCGCACCCCCCATTGTGCTACATCTCCCATGCTGTGCACCCCCCAACGTGCTACATCTCCCATGGTGCGCACCCCCCATCGTGCTCCATCCCCCATGCTGCACCCCCCCATCGTGCTCCATCCTCCATGCTGCACACCCCCATTGTGCTCCATCCTCCATGCTGCGCACCCCTCATCGTGCTCCATCCCCCATGCTGCGCACCCCTCATCGTGCTCCATCTCCCATGCTGCGCACCCCCCATCGTGCTCCATCTCCCATGCTGCGCACCCCCCATTGTGCTACATCTCCCATGCTGTGCACCCCCCAACGTGCTACATCTCCCATGGTGCGCACCCCCCATCGTGCTCCATCCTCCATGCTGCACACCCCCCATCGTGCTCTATCCTCCATGCTGCACACCCCCCATCGTGCTCCATCCCCCATACTGGGGCCGCCGGGTGCGGGTCCGAGCGTGGCAACATGTGCCGGGGGCGGGGCTGAGCGGGCGAGGCGTCAGCGTATGTCGGCTCCCTGCACATGTGTATTGGGAGCCGGTGTACGCTGGTAACCATGATACACATCGGGTAACAAAGGGAAGCGCTTCCTATAGTTACGCGATGTGTATCATTGTTACCAGCGTACCCCGGCTCCGTCACGATCCCAGCATCGCAAGGTTATGTCCGCCGGGGGCGTGGCCGAGTGTGCCAATGTGTGGCGGGGGCGAGCGGGCGAGGCGTCAGCGTATGCCTGCTCCCTGCACATGTGTACCGGGAGCCGGTGTACGCTGGAGCGGGCGATGCGTGCGGAAGGCCGGGGCGAGCGGCCAATCCATGTGGGGGACGGGGCCAGGCCGAGGCGAGCGGCCAATCCGTGGGGTGGGCGGGGCCAGGCCGAGCCCAACGGCCAACCCGACAGTTGTCACTGTTTTGACACTGTCACGGTGACACAATTTTGGAGCAAGACAGACGGACAGAATAAGGCAATTATATATATATATATATATATATATATATATATATATGATATATGTATGCGTATATAATATTAATGTATGTATATATAGCATCTGAAAAGAGATCTGAAAGCAAGTCATGTAACTATACCAATAGATTTACAATAACAGTGTACATTACTAAAAGCAGAACAAAAAAAACAAAACCGCTCACATATAGATTTGGCGTATGGTAAAGCCATATGCTTGATTTTATTTTGGTATTTTTGGAAAACCATTTTTAAGAACCCATACAAAACTGGATTTACAGTTTAATATATGGTACGCATTCTCTTAATCCCTAAAATGACAATTCTATTATTACCATTGGATAGACCAGTTTCAAACCCTGTCTGTCCGCCTGTCTCTGTCCGCCTGTCTCTGTCCGCCTGTCTCTGTCCGCCTGTCTCTGTCCGCCTGTCTCTGTCCGCCTGTCTCTGTCCGCCTGTCTCTGTCCGCCTGTCTCTGTCCGCCTGTCTCTCTGCCGGTCTGCTTGCCTGCCTGTCTACCTGTCTGTCTGCCTGTCTGTCCATCTTGCTTCTGATCAGTACTTTTTCTATACATTATAGATATCCTTTTATATTTTATTCTTATAGTGTCTTTGATTAATCTTTAGAATCAATTCATGCAGGTTTCTTTTGGATTTCCATTGATTTTTGACAGCAGAATGTTTGTTTTTTTCATTTTCTGGCTAAAATGAACAAACCTGACAGTCCTATAATACGTCCATCAGAAATGATCCGAGTTATAATTGACTTGTCAAATCATTCATAAAAGATTTGTGTGATACTTCATGGATCCTGTAATGCAGAAGCCATACGTCCAGTGTAAACAGTAAAGCTTGTGATAAATCACTGACCCTGCAGTCCTAATCGATTGACAGACATTATATCCAGCGTTAGAAGAATGACAGGGCTGTGAACCTTTTTTGGTAGCCATTAGGGCTAGCACTTGGCTATCAATTGTTATTTTTTTTTCTCCCGAGTGCACGTGAGGAGCAGATAGTGAAGATTGGAGAGGTGCAGACCTGTTTTCACATTCTGCTGATTTGTGATGTGGGAGGTTGTTATTTTTGGGTGTTTCTTGTGCGGGTTGAAGCTATATTTAATTTCTTAATGCATGTACATTCTTAACATCTGTAATTATGTGTTATGTTTGCAAGCATTTGTAATGTGGTGCAGTTATAGAGGAGCATGGTGCGGATCACAGCAGATGTAGTTAAAGGCTATGGAAAATGGAGACAATTCTGTTTACATCGAAGTACAATTTTATTGACGAAAGGTAACCCGTCCGTTTCATTCTGTAATGTTAATTACTTCATTCTTTTTCATACCCCTGATATGCAATTTGCAACCTGATCAAAGTCTCCGATCTTTGCCATGGTAGAATGTCTCTCCCAGGAATAGAAAAGAGAAAAATTGCCGACACTTCCTAATCTCATAGTCTGAACTGGTGCATACTGAACATGACCTACCATATCCAAAATAATAGTTGCATTCAAGCAAAGGGAAGGAGAAAAAACAAGAATTTAGATGGTGAACATTGGAATGTGAACATGTATTACTGCAAAGAAAACATGAAAATATTATTTTGAAAAAATGAGTTACTTAGCAAATAAAAGTGGCCAAATTTACTTGTGCCTAGATACCACGTCAAGGTGTAATTCTCATCTGTGTCCTACTCTATACTAGCCCCTATAAAAGGTCAGTTTGGACAAAGGAGGCATTTCTATATATGTCCTTCTCCTGGTATGTATGTCCCCTTCTTTGTATATATATCCCCATCCTGGGCCCTTCCTGGTATTTGTCCCTTTCCTTGTATATATAACCCCACCCATGTTGATATGTCTCATCCTGGAGACCTCCTGGTGTATGCATTATACATTTGTGTATGCATGTGTGTGTGTGTGTGTGTATTATATATATAATATATATATATATATATATATATATATATATATATATATATATATATATATATATATATATATATATATATATATATATATATATATATATATATATATATATATATATATAATAATATATATATATATATATATATATATATATATATATATAAAATATATATATATATATATATATATAAAAAATATATATATATGTATGTATGTATAGATGTGCATGTATATACTGTATGTGTATATGTGTGTGTATATACCGTATGTATATATAATATATGTGTGTGTGTTTGTATATATATATATATATATATAATATATATAGTACAGACCAAAAGTTTGGACATACCTACTCATTCAAAGAGTTTTCTTTATTTTCATGACTGAAATTTGTAGATTCACATTGAAAGCATCAAAACTATGAATTAACATATGTGGACTTAAATACTTAACAAAAAAGTGTGAAACAACTGAAAATATGTCTTATATTCTAGGTTCTTCAAAGTAGCCACCTTTTGCTTTGATTACTGCTTTGCACACTCTTGGCATTCTCTTGATGAGCTTCAAGAGGTAGTCACCGGAAATGGTCTTCCAACAGTCTTGAAGGAGTTCCCAGAGATGCTTAGCACTTGTTGGCCCTTTTGTCTTCAATCTGCGGTCCAGCTCACCCCAAACCATCTTGATTGGGTTCAGGTCTGATGACTGTTGAGGCCAGGTCATCTGGTGTATCTCCCTTACACTCTCTTTCTTAGTCAAATAGCCCTTACACAGCCTGGAGGTGTGTTTGGGGTCATTGTCCTGTTGAAAAATAAATGGTGGTCTAACTAAACGCAAACCTGATGGAATAGCATGCTGCTGCAAGATGCTGTGGTAGCCATGCTGGTTCTGTATGCCTTCAATTTTGAATAAATCCCCAACAGTGTCATCAGCAAAGCACCCCCACACCATCACACCTCCTCCTCCATGCTTCACGGTGGGAACCAGGCATGTAGAGTCCATCCGTTCACCTTTTCTACAAAGACACGGTGGTTGGATCCAAAGATCTCAAATTTGGACTCATGAGATCAAAGCACAGATTTCCACTGGTCTAATGTCCATTCCTTGTGTTCTTCAGCCCAAACAAGTCTCTTCTGCTTGTTGCCTGTCCTTAGCAGTGGTTTCCTAGCAGATATTTTACCATGAAGGCCTGCTGCACAAAGTCCCCTCTTAGTTGTTCTAGAGATGAGGTGTGTGCAAACTTTTGGTCTGTACTGTGTAATATATATATAATATATATATATATATATATATATATATATATAATATTTAAATATATTTAAATTTAAATACATATACACACATACATACACACACGCAGTAGGTGTTACCCTAGCCTCTTCACACATAACACTAGTTATGAGAAAATACAGGAAAGTCTCTTCTGTGTTGAACGGGGTCAGACATAGAAGCCGTCAGGACCTGGGTTGTTATCTGGATACAGGTGGATATTTGGTAATAAAAGTATACTGCTAACTTTTCTATTTTTATAAAGAAAACACAGCTGAAAGTAACTTTTTTATATAAAAGGACAACTAGGGAATTAACTTTAAAAACGGTGAACAATTTCTCATCAAGAGAATGCCAAGAGTGTGCAAAGTAGTAATCAAAGCAAAAGGTGGTTACTTTGAATAACCTAGAATATAAGACATATTTTCAGTTGTTTCACATTTTAAGTATTTAATTCCACATGTTTTAATTCATAGTTTTCATACCTTCAATGTGAATCTACAGTTCAGTCAGAGAGAGTCATGAAAATAAAGAAAACTCTTTGAATGAGAAGGTGTGTCCAAACTATTGGTCTGAACTGTATATATATATTGTGTTCTTAAACCCAAACAAGTCTCTTCTGCTTGTTGCCTGTCCTTAGCAGTGGTTTCCTAGCAGCTATTTACCATGAAGGCCTGCTGTACAAAGTCTCCTTTTAACAGTTGTTCTAGAGATGTGTCTGCTGCTGGAACTCTGTGTAGCATTGACCTGGTCTCTAATCTGAGCTGCTGTTAATCTGCGATTTCTGAGGCTGGTGACTCGGATAAACTTATCCTCCGCAGCAGACGTGACTCTTGATCTTCCCTTCCTGGGGCGGTCCTCATGTGAGCCAGTTTCTTTGTAGCGTTTGATGGTTTTTGCCACTGCACTTGGGGACATTTTCAAAGTTTTCCCAATTTTTCGGACTGACTGACCTTCATTTCTTAAAGTAATGATGGCCACTCGTTTTTCTTTACTTAGTTGCTTTTTTCTTGCCATAATACAGATTATGACAGTCTATTCAGTAGGACTCTCATCTGTGTATCCTCCAGACTTCTGCACAACACAACTGATGGTTCCAACACCATTTATAAGGGAAGAAATGCCACTTATAAAAACTGACCAGGCACACCTGTGAAGTGAGAACCATTTCCTTTGACTACCTCTTCAAGCTCATCAAGAGAATGCCAAGAGTGTGCAAAGCAGTAATCAAAGCAAAAGGTGGCTACTTTGAAGAACCTAGAATATAAGACATATTTTCAGTTGTTTCACACTTTTTTGTTAATTTTATTCCACATGTGTTAATTCATAGTTTTGATGCCTTCAATGTGAATCTACAATTTTCATGAAAATAAAGAAAACTCTTTGAATGAGAAGGTGTGTCCAAACTTCTGGTATGTATGTCCCCATCCTGATTTCTGTCCCCTTCCCAGTATATATATATCCTCCTCCTGGGCCACTACTGGAATATATGTCCCCATTCTTGTTTATTTGACCCTTTCCTGGTATATATGTCATTCTCCGTATGGTGGGTACAGAAAGTATTCAGATCCCTTTAAATTTTTCACTTTGTTTCATTGCAGCCATTTGGTAAATTAAAAAAAAAATAATCATTTTTTTATCTCATTAATGTACCCTCTGCAGCCCATCTTGACAGAACCCCCCCCCAGAAATTTAGAAAATTTTTGCAAAATTGTTAAACAAGAAAAACTGAAATTTCACATGGGCATAAGTATTCAGACCCTTTGCTCAGACACTCATATTTAAGTCATATGCTGTCCATTTCCTTGTGATCCTCCTTGAGATGGTCTACTTCATTGGCATCTATCTGTGTTTAATTAAACTTATAGGACTTGATTTGGAAAGGCACACACCTGTCTTTATAAGACCTCAGCTCACAGTGCATGTCAGGCCAAATGAGAATCATGAGGTCTAAGGAAATGCCCAAGGAGCTCAAAGACAGAATTGTGGCAAGGCACAGATGTGGCCAAGGTTACAAAAGAATTTCTGCTGTAGTCAAGGTTCCTAAGACTACAGTGGCCTCCATTGTGCTTAATGGAAGACGTTTGGGACTACCAGAACTCTTACTAGCCCTGGCTGTCCAGCCAAACTGAGCAATCGTAGGAGAAGTGCCTTGGTGTGAGAGGTAAAGAAGAACCCCAAGATCACTGTGGCTGAGCTCCAGAGATGCAGTAGGGAGATGGGAGAAAGTTCAACAAAGTCAACTATCACTGCAGCCCTCCACCTCCAGGGCCTTTATGTCAGAGTGGCCTGACAGAATCCTGTCCTCAGTGCAAGACATATGAAAACCCGCATAGAGATTGCAAAAAAACGCATGAAGGACTCCCAGACTATGAGAAATAAGATTCTCTGGGCTGATGAGACAAAGATAGAACTTTTTGGTGAAAATTCTAAGCGGTATGTGTGGAGAAAACCAGGCACTGCTCATCACCTGCTCCATACCATCCCAACAGTGAAACGTGGTGGCAGCATCATCCTATGGGGGTGTTTTTCAGCTGCATGGACAGGACGACTGGTTGCAATTGAAGGAAAGATGAATGTGGCCAAGTACAGAGATATCCTTGAAGAAAACCTATTTGACAGTGCTCTGGACCTCAGACGTGGGCGAAGGTTCACCTTCCAACAAGACAATGACCCTAAGCACACAGCTAAAATAACAAAGGAGTGGCTTCAGAACAACTCTGTGACCAATTGAGCATCTCTGGAGAGACCTGAAATGGCTGTCCACCAACGTTCACCATCCACCCTGATGGAACTTGAGAGGATCTGCAAGGAAGAATAGCAGAGGATCCCCAAATTCAGGTGTGAAAAACTTGTTACATCATTCCCAATAAGACTCATGGCTGTGCTAGCTCAAAAGGGTGCTTCTACTCAATACTGAGCAAAAAGTCTGAATACTTATGACCATGTGATATTTCAGTTTTTTCTTGTTTATTAAATTTGCAAAACTTTCTACGTTTTTTTTTTTTTATTTTTTTGGGGGGGGGGGGTGGAGAGTGTAATGAGAAAAAAATGTTTTTTGTTTTTTTTTTATTTACCAAATGGCTGCAATGAAACAAAGAGTGAAAAATTTAAAGTGGTCTGACTACTCCAGTAATGCCAGGCCTGGATTCAGTTACCTGCATTGGACTCCGGAGTTCTCACATGAGCTCTGGTGTGCAGCCCAGACTGAACAGTGAGCTCCGAGTGATTGATTCTTCGGCGATTGCGGTTTAGTTCATGTCCGTGGCAGACAGGCCCGGCTGATATCTGGTGCTCTCACCTGAACTCCGGAGTTCAGCCTGGCCTGTCCACAGCTGTCATGGACTGAACCGCAATTGCCGGGTAATAGGTCACTCAGCGCTCGCGGTTCAGCCTGCAGCAGTGTGATGAGGTCGCAGAGTGATGACCTCTTCACACTGCAGCATGCTGGGCTGCTGGATGAAGCTCCGGCACCCTGGTCTGCTCCACTGACCTTACCTGCAGCACATGGCAAATTTGCATTCGATGCCTCTGAAGCGCTTCGCCTGCAACTTAGTGATGTGCTGTAGTGGCTGAAGCGACACTACCGGAACCCCTCTGCTGAATAGGGGGACCCGGGGCTTAGAAAAGCTAAGTAACTACCTCGGGCCCGGCCGGGCTCCCCTGTTCACCGGACCCCATACACCAGTCATGTTTGTAATGCCTTGATAGCGGCCCTATTAACATGTCTACTGATCCTGAAATTTTCATAATGTAGAGTACCATGATATCAATGGTGCTTTAAAAATAAATGCACTAGTAAAACTATGCAACACTGCCACTTTTGATAACAGAATCTGACCTAGTTTGCATCCGTACAAGTAGTAAATGTGGCCCAATATTTTTTCCTAGACCACAGCCATAGTTCTGGCTAAGCGGATATTGACTGTTGTGTGCATGTGTTCTAATTGTTCTGTAATGAAGACTAAAGGTCCATTTACACACAATAATTTCGCTAACGAGATATCGTCGGGGTCACGGTGTTGGTGACGCACATCCGGCCTCGTTAGCTATGTCGTTATGTGTGACACCTTTTTGCGATCAGTAACGATCGCAAAAGGTGTCAAATCGTTCGTCGTGTACATGTCGTTAATTTTTAAAAAAACGTTCCTCATTTGGAACGCAGGTTGTCGTTTCTGCAGCAGCACACATCGCTATGTGTGACACCGCAGGAACGAGGAACAACACCGTACCTGCGGCCGCCGGCAATGAGGAAGTCAGGAGGTGGGTGGGATGTTCCGACCACTCATCTTCGCCCCTCTGCTTCTATTGGGCGGCCGCTTAGTGACGTCGCTGTGACGCCGAACGAACCTCCCCCTTAAAGGAGAGATTTGCATATTTCCCAGGGGGCCATGTATCTAGGATTTCACTGTCTTGAGCACCCTCGCTGGCTGCCGGCAGTGTTTTCTCTGGCTGGTCTCCCCGAGATCAGTGATTGTTTTGTTTTGTTGGTCTACTAGGCATTGCTCCCACCCGGCCAGAATCCTACTCCACACTGATGAGGGGCAATACCCCGAAACAGCTGTCTGTGGATGGATACCTGGACTTGGTATTTCCCTTGTCTTATCTTTAAACTTGTCAAAAAGTTGGATAGTGACTAAAAGGGCCACTTAATATGGTGGTTATGGTGGTCTCCTAAAAAGAGTCACCCCTTGGCTGGGCCCTTCCCGGAGGGATATCTGGCTGGTTTCTGTGTTGAGACTCCTAACAGAGGCTCCATGGACCTTTTTAAAGGAGAGATTGTTCGGCAGTCACAGCGACGTCGGTGAATAGGTAATTGCGTGTGACGCTGCCGTAGCGATATTGTTCGCTACGGCAGCGATCACCCGTGGGCGGGTGCTGTAGCTCGTGACATCGCTAGCGATGTTGCAGCGTGTAAAACCCGCTTAATGTTAGCACATTGTGGTTTTGATGGTTTTTTTTCTCTCTGCTTTAAAACCTCGTCTCTTGCCAGTAAAAAAAAAAAAAAAAGCTGCTTCCAAAAAGCAGATTATGCTGTGTTTTTGCAGGTTTTTTTGCTGGATTTTTGGTGTCGTTTGCCTACAGCAGATGTTTAAATAATGTTGGGTTGATTTACCACAAAAGCAGCAAAAACGCAGCTGCTGTGCTCTTCAGTTTTTTACTTTCAATGATGAAAACGTTGAAAGAATTTACATATTCCTTCTTTGAAAAATGCAGCAGTTTTCCATTTCAGTCAGGAGCGGAAAAGCAGCCGTGTGTGTGAGCTCTGGAATCTGAGCCTTCGCTGGTGCTGTAAAAAGCAGCTTTTAATTTGCATAAAAATAAAAAAAAAACCTCAACGTGTAAACATGGCCCTAGTGTCTGTTCATCAAAGTGTTTGTGCCAGAAAACTGATGGAAAACTGTTTTTTGTATAATGTAAAATTGCGCAAGAAAAGTTCAAGTTTGTTGTTTTCAGGGCGGCACGGTGGCTCAGTGGTTAGCACAGCAGTCCTGCAGCGCTGGGGTCCTGGGTTCAAATCCCACCAAGGACACCATCTGCAAGGAGTTTGTATGTTCTCGCCGTGTTTGTGTGGGTTTCCTCCGGGTACTCCGGTTTCCTCCCACACTCCAAAGACATACAGATAGGGACTCTAGATTGTGAGCCCCAATGGGGACAGTATTGCCAATGTATGTAAAGCGCTGTGGAATTAATAGCGCTATATAAATGAATAAAATTATTATTATAATTATTTCACAACAGTTTTGGTCAGATCTGCCTGGATGGAGCATAACTGTGCTCCCCATCAAATTCGAGGAGAGCGGTGCTTTTTTATGCCATAAATGTTGCTTGATTAAAAATAAATAAATAGTAATATAAAGAAAACTAATGATGCAGATTATTGGGCATGCAAACTTATTGCTTTTGTAATGTTGAAGTTTTGGTGAAGGTGATCCTTAGGCTATGTGCGCACTTTGCGTTTTTTCATGCGTTTCCGCAGCGTTTTGAACTGCAGCGTTTTAATGCATAAATGCATGCGTTTTGATTTTCAAGCAAAGTCTATGGGAAATTGGGATTTCTTGTGCGCACAATGCTGTTAAAAACGCAGCGTTTTAGTTGCAGAAAATTTGGCAAAAACTCAGCGTTTAAAGAAGCAGCATGTCAATTGTTTTTGCCATTTTGGCAGCGTTTTCCTAACATTAGAGTCAATGAGAACGTTCAAAACGCAACCTACGTCAAAATCCAAGCGTTTTACATGCTTTTTTGACTAAATAAACGCATAAGTTTTTGACTTTATATTAAGGGCATGATATGTCCCTTTACACACACACACACACAGTCCGACAATTAAATTATTGAAAATCCATAATTTTACGAAATTTTATGCATAAATATTAGAACACTGTTATAATTTTAATAATATTAGCTAATTTGTGTATGATTTTTATCATGATATTTGTTATAATTTTTTCCGTTTTTTCATAGTGTTTGAATGTTTAAACTTTATTTAATAGCGTATTTGTCTTCAAAACGCATCTGACTTTAAGCAATGAAAAAGCATGTAAGTCGCGGTAAAACGCGGCTAAAACGCGGTAAAAACGCAAGCGTATTTATAGCGTTTTTGTGGTCAAAACTAAATTTGACAGACAATTTCTGCCAGAGGATGCGTTTAGAACTGCAACTAACTCAACGCAAAGTGCGCACATAGCCTTAAAAGCATCTGTCATTTAAAAAAAAAAAAAAAAAAGCAAAAAACTGTCCAACAGCAGAAAAGTTGCTAAAATTAAAAAACACTATACGCAAAGTTAGCCTTTCAATACACAGCGGCCCCGGTGCACCAGCCACTCCTGCTGGTCTTTGTATACTTCCCTGCAGTGATGACTTAGGCTAGGTTCACATTTCCGTTGTTTTGCATCAGTCACATGCGTTGCTTGACGCTTGTGCCTGATGCGTTGTACAATGGATGATAAGAATTCATTGTCAGACTCCGTTGTAAAACGTGAGAGAGAGAACGATCAGCTGATCGCTCACAGCAGCCGGCCGCCGGGTGATCAGCTGATCGCTCACAGCAGCCGGCCGCCGGGTGATCAGCTGATCGCTCACAGCAGCCGGCCGCCGGGTGATCAGCTGATCGCTCACAGCAGCCGGCCGCCGGGTGATCAGCTGATCGCTCACAGCAGCCGGCCGCCGGGTGATCAGCTGATCGCTCACAGCAGCCGGCCGCTGGGTGATCAGCTGATCACTCACAGCAGCCGGTCACCAGGTGATCAGCTGATCACTCACAGAAGGTGGCTGCCAGGCGATCAGCTGATCACTCACAGGTGGTGGCTGCCAGGTGATCAGCTGATCGTTCGGCCACCGAGAGAGAGCATGCACAGTGAAATCTTAAGGATTCCGCTGCTCAAAAAACGTTACACTCTGCATTACTGCCGCCCGATGGTCAGTCGTTCACCAACTGATCAGTAGGGTGGCGGATGCAATGCAAGAGCATCAGTCACAATCCGCCTCTCATATAAGTCTATGGGAAACAATGGAATCCGCCAAACAGATTGCGTTATCAGAGCGGCGGATTGTGACTGATACAAAACAATGGAAATGTGAACCTAGCCTTACTGAGCCTGTACATTACAAAATCACTGGCCTCAGCGGTGATGATGGGATGCATCGCAGGGGACCGCTGAGGTCAACAATTGATTGGCTGCAGTTTCTTGTCACAAGAAATCTATAGCGAACGCATACTGTCAGAGATTGAACTGTGGAGGACTGAGCAAGTGAGAAGGTTTATTAACTTTTTAGTTAATTCATGCAATAAAAACGCCTCATTTTTCCTGTAAGGGATGCTTGAATACATAGATACAATTAAAGAGGTTCTTCACTTCATCTAAGATTGTATCACTGTGTGCTCCCGGTTTCTCCCCTTTTTCTGGGACAGGACGTGGGTGCATTCTCTTAGGGTTGGCTTCTTACACTCCCTGATCTTCTGCCAATTCTCTCACTATGCAGAGACCTGTATGACTGTGTGTGCCTGTAGAGTAATGTTCAGCAGGGACTGCCAGATCTGAAAATAAGCTAGACTTGTGATGTAAAATTTAATTTAGGCATCCTCACTGGGCGTGATTGACAGAATCCATGCAGTCTCATGCACATTCTGAGCATCAGGAATATTTCCTTCAGTCTTTCCATGACTGGATATGTGTCACGGCTTTCGGACATGCCAAGGGAAGTGTAATTAGAGAATTCAAAGTAGGACTAGCCTGGGGAGAGTAAGACAGCCTGCTGGACTAGTCCTGATGAGTAGCGGAATGAGAGTGTATTTTAAAAACCACAACATTAACGTGACACACAAAATACCTTATCTTAATTACAGAATCATGACAGATACCACTATAGTTGCGGTTGGAAACCTGACTGGTAGTGATGGGCGAGCGTGGTTGCCAAAATTCGTTACTCAATTGAGTATCTGAGTTTAAAAATGTGTGAGTTTCCCATTAACTACCATTATATTTGGTACTAGAGTCATGTTTGAGAACCTGATGCTCAATCAGGTAATGACCAGGGACGAGCATGATCACCCATCACTACTAACAGGTATCGGGTTCTTTTTAAAGGGAACCTGTCAGGTCCAATATTCACCCAGAACCACGAGCAGTGCATATTGCTAATCCCTTCCTAACCGTCCCTGTATCTAGTAGCATAGATAAACAGATCTTTAGAAAGAGTGTTTCTAAAGATCTTATATATTGTGTGCTAATGAGCGCAGAGACTAGCCCCCTGGGCGTTAGTTCCCCTGGCTAGTCGGCTCCATTAGCATGTTAAAGTATGTCCCTGTGGGTGTGCTAACATGCTAATGAACACGCAGCGTCACAGGATGATCTCACTCACCTCTCCGCTGCCATCACGTCTGATGGGGGATTTCGGCTCAGTGCGTATGACCCGGGAGTTTCGGTCATGCGCACTACTTCAGTTTGAAGCCAGGACATGTACACCCGGCTTCATAGTGCGCATGAACCAAACTTTGAAGTCATGCGCACTGAGCTGAAATCACTCGCCGAGCGCGATGGCAGCGGAGAGGTGAGTGAGATCATCCTGTGATTGTGTATTCATTAGCATGTTATCACGCCCACAGGGGCATACTATCATCCTAATGGGGGCGACTGGCCGGGGAACTAACGCCCAGGCGACTACTGCCCTCGCTCTTTAGCATACAGTATAAGATCTTTAGAAATACTTTTTCTTATGATCCCTTTATCTATGCTAGTGTATACAGGGACAGTTAGGCAGGGATTAATAATATACACCCAGAACTGCTCGTTGTGCTGGGTGCATATTGGACCTGACCGGTTCCCTTTAACCTCACATTGTGCAGATAAGATCTTCAATGTGTCAGGAGATGATGTCCACGGCTCATTACGCATGTATGTCTCATCTGCTCATACTTTCCTGCATGGGTCTACTTTTCAGTCAATACTTTTATAAATAAAAATGATTTCTAAACAATTACAACCCAATATTCCCCAATTAGCTGCAGCGACCATGCGTTATATGGGATTGTTAATATTTATTGCTCTCTTTTGGCTCTATAAGGCACTGGGGATAGACAGCATGTAAATGGCTGATCACAGGCTTGTGGACCTAATAAGTCTTCTGTTTGTCTTCCCACAGTCCCTAATATTTGACGAGGTCGACCTATCGGACGCCAGTGTAGCAGAATCCAGTACAAAGAATGTCAACAACAGCTTCACGGTAAGATGCAACTGAAAAATGGCACTCAGATGTGCAAAGCAAACGGCTTAAGATCCTTATTTCTCAGGGAAGAATACATGTTATCTCATTGCCCGTCACATGCTTTAATGCAAAGATATTTAAATAAATTGTGAAAGAAGCAACAAACACTTCCTGTAAAAAAGCAAAAGATAAGAACAGACAGAAGCAGCCGGACGCCGTTCTTTGCTTTCTCCGTTAGTTCGGCCACTTCATGTAAACCCCTCGCTGCACAACTAGGGTGAGACGAGGCAAGGACCTGCCTCCCTGGACTGGTGTCACTGACTTACTTGTTGCACCTCTGTTGCGATGGGCCATAAATATTTGCAGGAAAATCCATTTAGTACTTTATGGTTACATTGATGGTTGAGAAGAGTACTCTTATTCAGGCCCTGGTGTCAACGGGTTTATTCCTCACCTCAGTGTCGCTCCTGTAAGATGTAGCTGATTGCTGATCATTCAGTTATCTTCTAGTTTCCTTGCTGAACTGACCAGAGATATTGGGACATATCGAGGGGGGGATTGGGTTATGGAACTGTAATTGCACAGCCATAGAGATCTACGATTGATCAGAGAGGGCAGGATATTTTGCACAAATGCTCACATGTTGGATAGGATTTAGGTTTTTGCATTTTTTCTTCTTGAGGACATCGTTACATATTAACCGCACATGACCTATACATACGTTGTGTACAAGGGGTGTATGGGGCGTGATCAGAAGACACCCGGATACAGCTGTTTGGATCAGAGAGAGAACCCTGATCTCTGCTGATTATGGCTCTGTGCCGACGATGATTTTTTGTTGCGCTGTGGAAACGTGTATAAATGTATATATATGTGTATGAACAGGCTGTAGTTCCAAACAGGGTCCACATCCGAAATATCACCAGCGGGAAATGGAAGCCCGGGGAGGCTTTAAATATTTGCACTAGCTAAGTGATAGGGCAGACTAAATTACATCATAGGAAACACTTGTTGGCAGAAAGGCAATGAACATACACAGTGTGCACACAGAGACAAAAGGGTGCTTTACACACTGCGACATCGCTACCGATATATCGTCGGGGTCACGTCGTTAGTGACGCACACCCGGCGCCGGTAGCGACATCGCAGCGTGTGACAGCTAGGAGCGACGGTCAACAATCGCAAGATCGTTCAATAATGGTGATCGTTGACATGTCGCTCCTTTCCTTAAAGGGGTTATCCGGCTTAATTTGCTTTTTTTTATTATTTCCCTATTGGGCTACATTGGGGCAGGTAAGTAGATGGAGACCACTTACCTGCCCTGCTGTCAGCCCCACTCCCCCGGCTCTAAGCGGTCATGTGACCGCTCCTGCCGCGATTTTGCTGCTTCCGGTAATTTCATGTCAACATGGGCAGGGCCATGTTGACATGCAAATGTGGAAACAGCATGTCGCCTCCCTGCTGGGCTGTACAGTGCGTGGAGTCACCGCCCCCGTCCCTGCACCCTCCCACACATTCCCCCGCACCTCTTTTACTCTCCAGTAACCTCCCCCTGCACTGCTGTGGGGTCCGTGACCTGGGGGCGGGGCCTGGCGGCGGCTGCCGTGGTGTCAGCGCCAGCACCGGGCCCCCTGTTCAGGATCACACATTCAAATGTACCGGCATCACAGATCACCGATGCCGGTATATTTGAAAGCGCTGATGAGAGGGAGCGTTGCGCTGCTTCTCATCACTGCACGCTGTCTGTGCTCTCTTCAGCACAGCGGTGACGTCACTACTGTGCTGATATGGCCAGAGCACAGACAGCGTGTGAACGTGCAGGAGCGGCGGGGACCGAGGAAGGGTGAGTATGTACTCCCGGTGGGGTGGTGTGTGTGTGTGTGTGTGTATATGCGGTGCACAGCCCGATGTGTGTGTGTGTGTGTGTGTGTGTATGCGGTGCAGAGCCTGATGTGGTGTGGGGTGCAGAGCCTGATGTGGGGCTGTTATTTGCAATGCTGTAGTGTAGTGTGCTGCCCTGTAGTGCCCTGCTGTGTAGTGTGGTGCCCTGCCCTGTAGTGTCCTGCCCTGTAGTGTCCTGCCCTGTAGTGTCCTGCCCTGTAGTGTCCTGCCCTGTAGTGTCCTGCCCTGTAGTGTGCTGCCCTGTAGTGTGCTGCCCTGTAGTGTCCTGTAATGTGCTGCCCTGTAGTGTGCTGCCCTGTCCTGTAGTGTGCTGCCCTGTCCTGTAATGTGGTGCCCTGTAGTGTCCTGTAGTGTCCTGCCGTGTAGTGTCCTGCCGTGTAGTGTGCTGTCCTGTAGTGTGCTGCCCTGTAGTGTCCTGTAGTGTGCTGCCCTGTAGTGTGCTGCCCTGTAGTGTGCTGCCCTGTAGTATCCTGTAGTGTGCTGCCCTGTAGTGTCCTGCCCTGTAGTGTCCTGCCCTGTAGTGTGCTGCCCTGTAGTGTGCTGCCCTGTAGTGTCCTGCCGTGTAGTGTGCTGCCCTGTAGTGTCCTGTAGTGTCCTGCCGTGTAGTGTCCTGCCGTGTAGTGTGCTGTCCTGTAGTGTGCTGACCTGTAGTGTCCTGTAATGTGCTGCCCTGTAGTGTCCTGTAATGTGCTGCCCTGTAGTGTGCTGCCCTGTAGTGTCCTGTAGTGTCCTGTAGTGTGCTGCCCTGTAGTATCCTGTAGTGTCCTGCCCTGCAGTGTCCTGTCCTGCCCTGCAGTGTCCTGTCCTGCCCTGTAGTGTCCTACCGTGTAGTGTCCTGTAGTGTTCTGCCCTGTAGTGTGCTGCCCTGTAGTGTGCTGCCCTGTAGTGTGCTGCCCTGCAGTGTGCTGCCCTGCAGTGTCCTGCCCTGCAGTGTCCTGTAGTGTGCTGCCCTGTAGTGTGCTGCCCTGTAGTGTGCTGCCCTGCAGTGTCCTGCCCTGCAGTGTCCTGCCCTGTAGTGTCCTGTAGTGTGCTGCCCTGTAGTGTGCTGCCCTGTAGTGTCCTGTAGTGTGCTGCCCTGTAGTGTGCTGCCCTGTAGTGTCCTGCCCTGTAGTGTCCTGTAATGTGCTGCCCTGTAGTGTGCTGCCCTGTAGTGTCCTGTAGTGTCCTGCCGTGTAGTGTCCTGCCGTGTAGTGTCCTGCCGTGTAGTGTGCTGTCCTGTAGTGTGCTGCCCAGTAGTGTCCTGTAGTGTCCTGCCGTGTAGTGTCCTGCTGTGTAGTATGCTGCCCTGTAGTGTCCTGTAATGTGCTGCCCTGTAGTGTGCTGCCCTGTAGTGTCCTGTCCTGTAGTGTCCTGCCCTGTAGTGTCCTGCCCTGTAGTGTCCTGCCCTGTAGTGTCCTGCCCTGTAGTGTCCTGCCCTGTAGTGTCCTACCGTGTAGTGTCCTACCGTGTAGTGTCCTGCCCTGTAGTGTCCTGCCCTGTAGTGTCCTGCCCTGTAGTGTCCTGCCCTGTAGTGTGGTGCCCTGTAGTGTGGTGCCCTGTAGTGTCCTGCCCTGTAGTGTCCTGCCCTGTAGTGTCCTGCCCTGTAGTGTCCTGCCCTGTAGTGTCCTGCCCTGTAGTGTGCTGCCCTGTAGTGTGCTGCCCTGTAGTGTGCTGCCCTGTAGTGTCCTGTAATGTGCTGCCCTGTAGTGTCCTGCCCTGCAGTGTCCTGCCCTGTAGTGTCCTGCCCTGTAGTGTCCTGCCCTGTAGTGTGCTGCCCTGTAGTGTGCTGCCCTGTAGTGTCCTGCCCTGTAGTGTCCTGCCCTGTAGTGTCCTGCCCTGCAGTGTCCTGCCCTGTAGTGTCCTGCCCTGTAATGTCCTGCCCTGTAATGTCCTGTAATGTGCTGCCCTGTAGTGTCCTGCCCTGTAGTGTCCTGCCCTGTAGTGTGCTGCCCTGTAGTGTCCTGCCCTGTAGTGTCCTGCCCTGTAGTGTCCTGCCCTGCAGTGTCCTGCCCTGTAGTGTGCTGCCCTGTAGTGTGCTGCCCTGTAGTGTGCTGCCCTGTAGTGTGCTGCCCTGTAGTGTCCTGCCCTGTAGTGTCCTGCCCTGCAGTGTCCTGCCCTGCAGTCTCCTGCCCTGCAGTGTCCTGCCCTGCAGTGTCCTGCCCTGTAGTGTCCTGCCCTGTAGTGATAACAGGTCAGTGCTGGGGCAGAATATACTGACAGGGAATGTGTGTGCAGGGGGCGGGGCTGGACACTGAGGCCGGGCGGTGCCAGCTGTGACTGTTAGGTTTTGCACAGGAAGTGGTCATGTTTGCTGGAGCTGAATGTAAACAAGAAGCTGCAGCGAATAAAGGGTGAATTCAAGAGGAACAAAAGTTAGAAAACAAAAAATAACAATGTAGGGGTGATTAATATGACAATACAGCACAGATTAGCTTAAACTCAAACATTTTTGTTATGTCGGACAACCCCTTTAATATCGTTGCTGCCACAGGTACGATGTTGTTCGTCGTTCCAGCGGCAGCACACATCGCTATGTGTGACACCGCAGGAACGACGAACATCTCGTTACTTGCATCCACCGGCAATGAGGAAGGAAGGAGGTGGGCGGCATGTTCCAGCCGCTCATCTCCGCCCCTCCTCTGCTGTTGGGCGGCCGCTTAGTGACGCCGCTGAGACGTCGCTATGACGCCGAACGCACCTCCCCCTTGAAGGAGGGATTGTTCGGCGGTCACAGCAACGTCGCTGACAGGGTATTTGAGTGTGACGCTGCCGTAGTGATAATGTTCGCTACGGCAGCGAGCACCAAATGTCGCACGAACGACGGGGGCGAGTGCTATCGCTAGCGATGTCGCAACGTGTAACGCACCCTACCAGGACAGCGTCCAAACCTGACGGTGGCTCAGTGGAGAGTGAAAATCACCACACAGCACAGGAGATTTCTGGATCAAATCAAAGGCAAGGCCGAAATGAGATGCCAAAAGGCAGTGAAGAAAAACAAAAAAGTACTAATAAAAACAGCTTATCTCACACAAAAAACTGTAATCAGACCGCTCCACAAACCGTTTTTTTTTTCTTTTTTCAATTGTATTCAGTAAGCATACTACAACTTCTATTAACTAATATAATTAGTTTGGCAATAAATGAGCGCCTTCATGAATAGCGATCAGCAAACCTTCACTCTCAAGGCTCGGGATTTGGGCTCTGAATATGACGTGAAAATCTTTGTGGTGTATATCGTGCTGTGCTCGAGTCTGAGTGATGCGCAGCATCGTGCGCGCTGCAAGATGTGTGTGATCGGCTCAAATTTTACTTACATTCTGCGTTCTAAGATGTTTTGTTCATGGAGAGAAAAAAAAAAAACCACCGCCCACAGCAAAACACTTCCGGAGGTGGGTGGAGTTTTTTTTTTCTTCATTTTTTCCGTGAACATTACATCTTAGAACACAGAAAGTAAGTCACATTTGAGCCAATCACACACTTCCCGCAACGTGAATAATGCTGCGCATCACTCAGACACGAGCACAGTACGATACTCACCAGGGAAATTTTCACGTCATTTTCCGGGCCTGAACCCAGAGCCTCAATAATGAAGGTTCGCTCATCTCTATTTGTGCGTTTGTCAACAGAAATGTAAAAAACTTGTGGCTCTTGGAGGGCGGAGATACAGTAAATAAAATTTGGCTGCAGCGCTCATGGGTCAGTCATTTTAATTAGGCTGAAAGGGGCATTCCTATCTCCAAGATCCTATCCCAATGTGTAATAATATTATTTTTATTATTATTATCAAATACCTCCAATTAGAAATGTAGTATAGTTCTCCTGATTACCCGTGTCTCTTACCTCATGTGCAGGACATTGCAGCTTAGATTTCCATGGTTACTGGGTTGGGATCTTGGAGATGGGAATACCCCCATTACCTGCACACTCACTTGTAGATGCTGTGGGCCCAAATCATCATTTGCATTTTTTTAAGTCCCTTGTCTTTTTTGACTTTTAATTTTCTCTGACATTTTTCTTTTTGCATCACGTTCATCAAAATGGTGCATGTAACAAATGACCTATATAATCTGCACCAAAAAAGGAGCAAAAAAAGCTGCAAAAAATGCAGCAAAACCTTTTTTTCTAAGCAGTTTCTTTACTACTAGGAGATCAGACTTTGCAGAAAAAAAAAGCGTAAAAAATCAAGGTGTGATCATCGCCTGAAGCGTCTGGAAAAGCCACATTGACATAACAATCAGTAAATCCAAAAAGGCACTGAAAAAATGCGCAGATTGTTTGATGAATTTGTCACTAATTGAGAGGTATTTACACACAAAATACTTTTGGCTATGCAGTGATGAATCGGCCCTCGCATCATCACTGTGTTCTGTTGTAGTTGGCTTCCATTTAGATGGGGAGAAACATTTGGGAGAGTATTAGGACGTGCGCGGCTCTGGTTTCCAGTGTGATTATCACTTTAGTTTCGGAGTCTTTATGACCAGCGGGAATTTCCTTTTATGTGCATTTGTGTTTGATTTACATAACGTTGTCCAGTTCTGCTGCAGATTGTCCCATTGTTCCACGATAATCTATTAATGTTAGTGGTTTCGTTTAGTGAGTAGATAATGTAACGGTCTTATTACAACATGAGCCAACATTGTCAGACCACAGAATGTATTACAATATATGCCGCAGAATTTTGGCACTATTTGTGCCACTTACTGTCCTGCATAGCTTTACTACATATTTTTAGATACTTTTTGCATTTCGCTTGATTGGAGCTTGGCTTAGCAAGAAGGGGCATAAACTCAGTAGAAACGGGGCATGATTTAAGAAGCAATAATGTTCCCAAATGTTAGCAGAAACTTCTGCCACAAAGGAAGCAACTAATACAGTGTATCCCCCAAAATAATTATTTTTTTGCTTGGAAAGATGGGCTAGGGCTTATATTTTGGGGGTGTCTTATTTTTTTCCATAACCAACAATCCATATTTATTCTTGAACAAAAAAACAAAACAACATTTATTCAAATATAGTCATATCACATTCTGGAAAATCAATATAACTCTCCAACCCTGTGTGTGACGTGTGTATCTATCTATCTATCCCTCTATCTATCCCTCTATCTATCCCTCTATCTATCCCTCTATCTATCCCTCTATCTATCCCTCTATCTATCCCTCTATCTATCCCTCTATCTATCCCTCTATCTATCCCTCTATCTATCTATCCCTCTATCTATCTATCTATCTATCTATCCCTCTATCTATCCCTCTATCTATCCCTCTATCTATCCCTCTATCTATCCCTCTATCTATCCCTCTATCTATCCCTCTAGCTATCCCTCTAGCTATCCCTCTAGCTATCCCTCTAGCTATCCCTCTAGCTATCCCTCTAGCTATCCCTCTAGCTATCCCTCTAGCTATCCCTCTATCTATCCCTCTATCTATCCCTCTATCTATCCCTCTATCTATCCCTCTAGCTATCCCTCTAGCTATCCCTCTAGCTATCCCTCTATCTATCCCTCTAGCTATCCCTCTAGCTATCCCTCTATCTATCCCTCTATCTATCCCTCTATCTATCCCTCTATCTATCCCTCTATCTATCCCTCTATCTATCCCTCTATCTATCCCTCTATCTATCCCTCTATCTATCCCTCTATCTATCCCTCTATCTATCCCTCTATCTATCCCTCTATCTATCCCTCTATCTATCCCTCTATCTATCCCTCTATCTATCCCTCTAGCTATCCCTCTAGCTATCCCTCTAGCTATCCCTCTATCTATCCCTCTATCTATCCCTCTATCTATCCCTCTATCTATCCCTCTAGCTATCCCTCTAGCTATCCCTCTAGCTATCCCTCTAGCTATCCCTCTAGCTATCCCTCTAGCTATCCCTCTAGCTATCCCTCTAGCTATCCCTCTAGCTATCCCTCTAGCTATCCCTCTAGCTATCCCTCTAGCTATCCCTCTATCTATCCCTCTATCTATCCCTCTATCTATCCCTCTATCTATCCCTCTATCTATCCCTCTATCTATCCCTCTATCTATCCCTCTATCTATCCCTCTATCCATCCCTCTATCCATCCCTCTATCCATCCCTTATCTATCTAGCCGTTATCTATCTAGCCGTTATCTATCTAGCCGTTATCTATCTAGCCGTTATCTATCATGTATGTATCAATCTATCTATCCATTATCTATCTATCTATCTATCTATCTATCTTTCTTTCTATCTTTATATCTCAGGATGTAAACGCTGAGGGCCCTGTGAAATTGCCCAGTTTGCTCTCCTTCCTCCTAATGCCAGTCCTGCATACCAGACTGTCTCCTGTTCAGGTTTTTTAGACTTCTGCAATAAAGAGACCTTTGATTACATCATCTCACATTATTGTAAAGTCATCAAGGTCCTTAAGCAATCAATGCGCAGCATTCAGGAGGCAGGGGGAAGGATCGCTTACCTCTCCTTGGCGATCGGGTCCATGTAAAGCGATCACAGGGACCCAATCGCTGCCATGGCAACCCTTGGTTACTGAGCTACGGATCGCCTCACAGACCATGCCGGATGCATGGTGTGTGAGGCGAAGTGTCAGTGCTGTGAGTGCCGCACTGACAGATATAATCCACTGCAATGCTTGAGCATTAAATTGTATTATATCTGCAGGAAAAAACACAGGAAGAATTGACATGCTGCTTCTTTTTTCTGCACAAAAATCTGCAACATGTGTACAGCAAGTCAGGATTCTCATAGACTTTGCTGGGATGCGTTTTTCCTTGCAGTATTGATTAAAATCTGCAAGAAAAAAACGCATGAAAAAACACAGCATGGCTGCACAGCCTTACTTTGATTTCTTGTGGCTGTATCACCTGAATGTTTTTCCATGGACAGCTCCTTTATAGTATACCTCCCTTTAGGTATTTCACCTGATCTGTACCCAGCACTTTGGCAGAACGTTTATAGTATAAAGGGATCCATAAATCTTTTTGTCATTGGTATTAATATTATGGTCTGTGATACTGTAGATAAGTTGTTGTATGTCTAGAGACTGACATTATTAGTTATGTAGATTGATGGTGTATATCATGTGTATCTGTCTCTGTAATACTTTGGATGCAGCTGTCAGCTACTTATTTATTATTGCATTTTACTGCCAGTCTCTTTCTCTACATCGTGTAGTATCCTTGTACTTTTATGTATCTTTTTTATTAAGCTATATCAGGATGAATTAATAAAGTATTAATATTTTTGATTATATTACTGTCAAGGTTCTGTTTATCTCTTTTCGAATTCAGAGTTAAGATTCTGTGAATGAGGTCATCTAATGGGAGAGTTTGAGCTTACTGACTAGTTGTTAGTTAACTCTACAGCCAGTAATAGTCAGTGCTGTACAAAAACTATGGAAGACAAACGGTGCAAAATTTTGGATGAAACACGATTGCAAGGATAATGTTGGAAAAATATACATGCATTTAGTGATAGTAACATTTTCCTTATATACATGGCAGCCTTGACATGTGCGATCAGCTCCTGGCATGCCCTTATACACTGGAGATCAAAATTAGAGAACAAGGTATGATCACTTGCTTTTTTCAGAAATAATGTAATCTACATTGATCAACATTTGAAGTTTTTTTTGTAACGGGTACACCATGCCACTAGAACAGTGTTTTACAAAAGATCTAAAGTTTATCAACATAAAACCTTTATTTTGCCCAAAACGTGATGATCATAATTAGAGAACAGCAATGACTGTAGCACAGAGGAAGATTATAACTACATTTTCTGAAGGTAACAACAGTCACCAATCAGTAGGACATGTACAGGCCTTTGCTGTGAATCACTTTAGCACATCTGCGGCCACAGAACATCTCTAGTCTCTCACACTGCTCTGGTGTGATTTTGGTCCCCTCTTCTTCCAGTCTCTTCCACAGACTGTTGTGGGTTTCTTGGCCATAACTTTGTCACTAGGATTTTCTAGAGGTTTTCTATTGGGTTTAGATCAGGACTCTGGGCTGGCCATTTCATTGCTTCAGTATTTTCTGTTTCAAGTAACCGCTTTACCCGTTTTGCGGTCTGACGAGGGCATTGTCCTGCATGAAAATTGCTGGCTGATTGAGTGATGCATGTAAGTAAGCAACCACGTGTTGTTGAAGAAGGTTCTATACACACTTATATTCACTCTGCCATGTAGCTGTATGAGAGGTCCTAGTCCTGCTGCAGAAAACATTCCCCAAGCCATGACACTTCCAACACCACCTTTCACTGACTTCTTAACACACTTTAGGTTCAGTCTTTCCCCAGTTTTTCGACGAACATAATGTTTCCCATCAGACCCAAATAAATTAAACTTGCTTTCATCACTAAAATGAACTGTGGACCACTTCTCCTCTGTCCATATAACGTGCTCCTCACCAAAGGTGAGTCTAGCCTATTGATTCTTTCTGCTAATGAAAGGTTTGGTCACTGCAGAGAGTGGGCTTTCAGTCCAAATGCTCTTAAGCGTTGTGACACTGTATGACAAAGCAGATCCTTACCCTGTTCAGTGCTGAACTGGCCAGCAATTCCCGCTGCAATGTTGAAATGATTACCCATGGAGTTTCTCCGCATTATCCTGTCCTCTCTCTTGCATTTGTCTTTCGAGGGTGACTATCCTTCTTGAGGACTTGAAAGAGTTTGTGATGTTGTAAAGATGCAATATTCTCAAAATCACAGACTTGGAACAACCAACTTCTCTTGCTATGGCTGATAGGGTCACCCCTTTGGCCTTCATCTGGACAACCTTCTGCTGGAGGGTTTCAGTCACTTTGAAACAGCACACCATTTCTGCAAAGTCAGTGCAAACTGGAAAATTAGGAGCCAGTAAAAAAGGGTTTGTCAGAAAATTAAGGAAATTGGCAACAGGTGCCAGATTAACACCACTAACTTGCAGGTATCTGAAAGTGTTCTCTAATTTTGGTCAGTGTTTTTTTGTCATTTATCTCATTTACATTTTTATTATGTGCTTTACAATAAATTCAGTTTTATGAAATAATCTTACAATACTGTTTGTTTAGTCATGTGAGGATATAATCACATAGGACTACACAATGAGCTTTAACATTTAGGAAATCGTGTGTCCTCTAATTTTGATCTCCAGTGTACAGGGGCGAGATGCATTAATCCAGGGCATTGCAGAGTGTTTTCTATGTTTTTATAAACCCGCTGTTGTCTTTGGCGACTTCAGTTTGTTTTGTAAAAACAGATGGACTTGTAAAATTCTCCCTCCCTGCCAGTTCAGTGGTGTAAATGCCTCAGATCTGCATATGTTCCTGTGTGATGGCAGACGAGATATTTTTGGAGTTGAGCAGATTGGGTAAGAAAGTGGAGTCTCATGACATCAGTTGGAATGACTTTAGAGCGAGCAGTAAGCGTGCCCATGGGAAGCGATGTGCTGCAGGCGGTGGACTGTACGCCGCTTCAGTCTGCATTTCCAGGCGCTTTCCAGCTGTGAACGTAACCGTCTGTAGCTGGGGGAGAACTCCCATTAACTGGCTGAGATTTACGAGCCCTCTGAAGTTGGGCGTCATCATTTCAGAATAGTCCTAGTTTAATTTTGTCCCAGAGACTTAGAATAATGAAGTTTTAATTAAAGTAAATAATATTACAATGACTAAAACAATACGATTTTGAGGAATCTGGTTCTATTATAGCATTTTGAGTAATCAAAGGCTTTCATGTGGCTTTTGTTTGCTTTCTAAATATATGGGATGTTTTTTCCTGTGAATCCTAATGATGCCTGGCAGAGCCCACTGACCTGTTAAAAATGATGCAAACTACAGCCAAATCCATTAAAGCAAGAATATGATGCATACTGTGCTTTTGTAGCCATAACAACTGACAGCCTTAAAGGGTTATTCCCATCTCCAAGATCCTATCCCAATATGTAGTAGGTGTAATAATAATGATATTAGCAAATACTTCTAATTATAAATGTAGTAGGTATTATTATTATTATTATTATTATATTATTATATTAGCAAACACCTCCAATTAGAAATGTCATATAGTTCACCTGATATAGCCATGTCTTTTACCTCATGTGCAGGGTATTGCAGCTCAGATATCCATGGTTACGTCTACTTATATAGTGTAGCGAGTTAGTTGGTTCTTCTTGGTCCAACCATGGATACCTAAACTGACTTGCTACACTGAGTGGACGTAACCATGGATGTCTAAGCTACAATGCCCTGCACATGAGGTAAAAGACATGGCTATATCAGGCAAACTATATTACATTTCTAACTGGAGGTGTTTACTAATATTATTATTATTATTATTATTATTATTATTATTATTATTACTACACCTACTACATATTGGGATAGGATTGTGGAAATGGGAATACCCCCTTTCAATCAATCAATCAATCAATCTTTATTTTTTATATAGCGCTAACATATTCCACAGCGCTTTACATACATCAGGAACACTGTCCCCATTGGGCTCACAATCTAAATTCCCTATCTGTATGTTTTTTGGAGTGTGGGAGGAAACCGGAGTACCCGGAGGAAACCCACACAAACATGGGGAGAACATACAAACTACTTGCAGATGGTGTCCTTGGTGGGATTCGACACAAAAGGACCCTAGCACTGCAAGGCTGCATTGCTAACCACTGAGCCACCGTGCCGCCGTACGCCCTTTAATATCTCAACACAAAGTCTTCTGTTGGCCAATTATAACCCTTCTTCATAGTTAAGGACTCTTTAACGAGTTCTGATAAGAGCCTATACCGGTTACTGATTACTCTCAGAAACATGATTATCCTATGTCTTTGCTTCTCTACTAGGAGCTTGTTGCTGTAGTTTGGATGCCATCTACAGAAGAAGATGCTTGAGAATAGTCTTCAGTGTGGGCTTTAGACAGAAGATGTTGATTATCTCACTTATATAGTGCTAATAATTCCACAGCGCTTTCCCCCCAGTGGGGCTCACAATCTAAATTCCCTATCCGTATGTCTTTCGAGTGTGGGTAAATAAAGGAAAAGCCGAAGGAAACCTAATATTACCGGGAATGACGGATTTCTAATGTCAATACTATTTGTCTTATGTACAGGCCGTTCTCCAAACTGTCCATTGAAACCATAGCAGTGAATGTCAATAAGTATCAGTCTTACAATATAACGGGCTGGGCACCGTCCTTTAAGATATTTAAGTAAAAAATCCTTAAATTTGGCGGAACAGAACGGAATTAGCCTTCTGCTCCTTGTTACTGTACTGAGTATTCTCAGGTTTACCCGTTGACATTGCTGTGCTTCTAAACATTGAAACCACCACAAGCAACCAATTCTTATTACAGTCTACAGTAGATTTGGAAACTGATCACAAAGGTTTTGGTTGCTTGTTTTTATTTTCTTGGAGCAATGATTGTAAATGAGTAATATAAGCCATTGGCAGTCTTCTAGAGAAGTTCTGAAATTGTCCTGTCTGGGTCCAGTATTTAATATTCCAGTCTTTCTATACCCTACTTTCTAGGACTATGAAGAAAGTGACAGCCATTATATGTGGACAGCTGTTTGATATGTCCATTGATGCAATAAAAAAGTTCCATTAAGCTAGAAATAAGATCGTAAAGTTGCACTACTACATCACAACTAGCTAGAGATGAGTGAATCGATTTGCAGGACACAGGCCCGGTGGCCACATCAGTATTTTTGGCGCTTTGGAAACTACTTCCTATCTAAGGGCACGACGGTGCCTCTAGTGATTTGTAAGAGCGAAAGAGAGAAGAGCTCAATGTACAGTAAAAGTCGAGGAAGGAGAGTGCTGATTGAAATGTAGTTGTGCTCCCCTTGAGGGGTTTTGTACTACCATGCCCAACAATGGTAACAGTATATGGATCCCTCCCTGCGCTCCAGCTCCTCTCACCTCAGGCTTGTGGCGTCAAAGTGTTGGGTTGAGTGAAAGTGGAAGAGGAATATGGAGGCTGTGTGATATGGTCACTTCACAGAGAGGAATAACCAGCAGATGGATAACTCGGTTGAATGTATAGTGATAAGCTACACTGACAGTATGTCCTCTTCATCAGGCAATGTACTTTGTCTGGAGAGGACAGGCAGAGAAAAAACAGTAGAGAAAATAGTGCAATAAGGTCTAATCCGATAAAAATGGCGAGTGCAAGTGCGTACTCTCACCTTATGGGGTTGTGAAAGTCACAACTCCTGTAACCACATTGTAGAAGGCGAATAGCGAAGCAGCCCCGAAGGTAACCAATATAGACTTGACGCAAGAAGAATCGGGTTTTTTTGCCGCACTGTCACCAGGAAGACGATGTTTATTAAATCTTCTCTTTATTTTATGCGCAGGTCAGGTCAGCGCGTTTCAGAGGTCGCAGTCTCCATCAGGACTTCAGAGAAAACCATCAACAATCCACTGTGGATTGTTGATGTTTTTCTCTGATGTCCTGATGAAGGAGACTGCGATCTCTAAATGCATTGACCTGACCTGTGCATAAAATAGAGAATATTTAATAAATATCGTCGTCTTGTAGACAGCGCGGCAAAAAAACCCCGATTCTTCTTGCTTCAAGTCTATATTGATGAAGAGGACAGATAGTCCTGAAACGCGCAGCTCACCTATAAACATTCAATCGATTCATCCTTCCCTGTGGAGCGCTTGGTATACGCCACTTCCTTAGTACTCCCCTTCTATCTTCTGAGTAGTAGGCACGAAGGGATGTCATACAGAGATGCGCTAGGTAAATTGGCGTTTTGCAGGACCCCCATGCAGTGGCCTCTAAATCCTGAAGAGGAAAAGGGTCTTATAGGTTAATTCACTCTTCTCGACAGATAATGATAGTGAATGTGGCTGTGAAAGTTGCCCCTCGCGTGCCTCACACTTTGTGGATATCCATTTCTTCGGCATTTGTGACGCCAATCACTCCTATTAGTTGCACCTAGCAGCAGCCATTTGCGTTCTCCTGCAGCTGTCTGAGTGCCCGGCTGCCATCCTTCCAATAGAGATGAGATAAATAGCGGCAGGCTTTGGATTGGTGTTAGTGTTTATTCTGGATGCAGATGTTTTGGGTCTAGTCATTTTACACCAATAATTGACTACGTGTGCCATCTCTGATCCAATGACTGTAAAGCCCAATATTACCGGAATGACTGATTCCTATTGTCAGTACTATTTGTCTTATGTACAGGCCGTTCTCCAAACTGTCCATTGAAACCATAGCAGTGACTGTTTGTCACCCAGTAACCGTCTTGCAATATAACAGGCTGCGCACCGTCCTTTTAAAACATTTCAAACGGAAATCCTTAAATTTGGCAGGATGAGCCTGCACAGTACTTTGTACTATTTACATTGTAATGCCAGCTCCAAATAAAACAAGCTTGTAGTATTACGGCTAGATCCCTATTTGGGCTGCTGGTTCTTACCGAGCTATAAAAATGATTGTAACTGCACTTCATTATGTTATTATTATCACCACTAATATCGCCTGTCGTATTCCAAGAAAGAGAACGTTTTAGAGGCCAGAAAATGTATCTAAGCGGTGGACACGAGGGGGAAACCGAGATATGAAAACAGGAAAATGCCAGATGCAGCTTATCTCATATATAATGTGCAAAAGATATAGGCGGGTGTGGAGTAATGCTGCCGAGTAAGAATGCTTTCAGAAAAAGAGGTGTTGATCGATCATTTTTTACCAATGTAAGCACCACACTATCGGGGGGGGGGGGGGGTTGTCACTGCCAGAGCGGTATTGATGATGCATCTTCCCTATCCCTACTACTAAACTTACCAGCCATTGTCTTCTGGTCTTCCCAGCGCCACTCCGCTTCCGCTCCGCCGTCTTGTAACTGCAACTTCTGAATGACTGGAAGTCACCGAGATAACGGTCACAATCGGGCAGTGTATAGTGTAGGCCAATAGAAGCCTCATTCTGGCCATGAAAAACTTACATTGATTGGTGACCTCCAGTTTGCTGGTGATCTGGCAGGAGTCAATCCGAGCGGTGCGGAAAGCAGAAGAAGACAGCGACTGGTAAGTGTATTCATAGGGGCAGGGAACGTATATTAGTGATGCCACTCCAGCGATGAGACAAAAATTCTGGAATGTTACTGGAACATAATGTAAAGTGAATAAACAAAAGAGAGATCTAAATAAAATCAATATTTCTGAAATAGAGCCCCCATCATGCAAAGAATTTCCACCATGCCTCACTGTTGTTTGCTGACAATCATTATCGTACCGTTCTCCAGCCCTTCGGTGAACAAATCGCCTTATGTTAAACACATACTTTACATTTTGACTAATAAGCGCAGTATCTGTTGCCATTTTTCTGCACCTTGGTTCCTATGTTTTTGTGCAGTGATGAGTCATTTTGCCTTGTTTCCATGTCACCAGTATGGTTTCTGGCCGCAATTCGTAATTGGACATGGACTCTGTCAGTGCCTAGCATGGGTTAAGTTTCTTAAAATTCAGCCAGACATGATGATAGTTTGTTTATTAACAGGGGATAAGCCCCTCATTGTTTCTACAAGACTATTAAGGGTGCTTTACACGCTGTGACATCACTAGCACCCGCCCCCGTCGTATGTGCGACATGTGTTGATCGCTGCCGTAGCGAATATTATCGCTACAGCAGCGTCACACGCACATACCTGTTCAGCGACGTCGCTGTGACTGTCGAACAATCCCTCCTTCAAGGGGGAGGTGCGTTCGGCGTCACTAAGCGGCCGCCCAATAGCAGAGAAGGGGCGGAGATGAGCGTTCGGAACATGCCGCCCACCTCCTTTCTTCCTCATTGCCGGTATATGCAGGAAAGGAGATGTTCCTCGTTCCTGTGGTGTCACACACAGCGATGTGTGATGCCGCAGGAACGAGGAACAACCAGCGGCATGTAACAGCAACGACATTTGGAAAAGGAGCAACGTGTCAATGATCAACGATTTTTGCCGTTTTTGCGATCGTTGCATGTCGCTCCTAGCTGTCACACGCTGCGATGTCGCTAACGGCGCCGGATGTGTGTCATAACCACCGTGACCCCGACGATATATCGTTAGCGATGTCGCAGTTTGTAAAGCACCCTTTAGGAGTCTAGTATTAAAGTTCTTGTTGACTCATGTAATTGCCTTGGCCATTGAAGGTCATATACCCAGACAAATCAACTATGCGAACCTCCCATTGTATTACTATGTGTATTGCTAGATGCAATGTAACTTAGCTGTCTCTCCCTCGTCTCTGCCAGAGACCATTACTACTAGGGATATTTTGTATACGGCTTGAAATCTAGCTAATAAGAGCCCAGTCTTATCTACCATTCGTGAAGAACCTAATGGTCTGAATGGAGAGCTCAGGGGTATAAGAAGGAGGACTGTCCATTGCCCGGGAAGACTTTTGCTGCATGATACCAATCTAGGATCTGCGGATCCGATTGGCAAGCCATAACCGAACCTGGATTATAATACTACATGGACTTCAGCATCGAATGCAATGATTCAGCTGAGATATCAGGACTACCTAAGGAAGGAATCCAGCTTGGGACAATCCAGTCACATGACTACAGGCTTTGCGGTGCTCAGTCAGCTTCCTAAATCCGGCGTTATTCCATTCTCAGTGGGTGCCCGCCGAAAGCGGGGTGCTGCTGGTTTAGAGTAAGTAACCCTGTAAGCTCTGAGGCACAGACATTCTAATCCCTGGTGAGCCAGCGGAAGGGTGAGAAACTGTTGTCGGTTACATTCTTTGGTTTTGCTGGTTATGTGCCATATGCCGTTAATTGTTTAAGGATCCAATAAAGTCTTAATATTGTGATTCCCTCATCCTGTGTTGTCTGAGTAGTGTTCTGCCCACGGTAAAGGAAGTTGGGTGTTCAGTAGGGATGAGCCCTGGGCCATGCGGTCTTTCTAAAGGCGGCTGGATCAGACTGATGAGAGCACGACGGGCAGACGGACGAGAACGGTCGGATGAGAGCACCCACTGGCCCCCGTGTCTCCACTGTGACCATTTCTGGACAGACTTCTCTGATCAGTAGATTGGTGTAGCTTACTGCCACTGGTTTCTGCCAATTCTGAGCTGATGGCACCACTGAACAACTTACAATTTTGAATGAATGTAAGCGCATGGTGGGTATTTAATCTGCTGCACTAAATTTCCTTGACCGACCACTGCGTCTACAGACCTCAACAGTGCCCATTTCTTGATGTCCTGAATTATTGAGTAATACAAGCAAATACCATATATTTTGGATTCTAAGACGCACTTTTCCTCCCAAAAAAATTGCTAAGAAAATGAGGGCTACGTCTTATAATCCGAATACACCTTACCAGGAGGTGGTGGAGAGGGGTCGCTGTAGGCTTGTGCGGCAGTCTGTGCTGGGGCTTGTGCGGCGGTACCTATGTACTGTACCTGTACTGGTACCTATGTAGTGGGCAGTTTGGCAGAGGCATCTTGAATATGATGGCGGTGCGGGTTTCAAATAATGGCACCCAGAGGCAGCGCGTGCACAGATGGATCTCTCGACTAAAGATCTCATCTGCACACATGCCACCTCCGGCCCATTGATCTCCAAGCAGCAGACTTAGGGAAAATGGCGCCCAGATGTAGCACGTGCACAGATGAGATCTCGGCTTGTGATTGAGCCGATAGCTCAATCTGCCCATGCGCAGACTCCAGTAGCCATTTTTTTAAAGCCTGCACCACCGACAGTTTCTGAAAGTTGCCTGCCTTCCAGCATCTGGGACACCCGCCAGCCGCACCGCTCACAGCATTGACCTGCTTCACCAGTGCCTTTGCCTCCTGTGACCCCGCTACACTACCACTGCAATCCCCCCAGTAAGAGACCACTGGATTGTAAGATGGACCCCATTTTTTTTTTTTTAAACCTTTTTCCTCTCTAAATTTGGGGTGCGTCTTATAATCCGGTGCGTCTTATAAACTTATCCATTATGCAATAGTTTAAGAAAGGTGAACAATTGGCTGCAAGTTTATTTTAGAGCAGGACTTAAGGGGGCTTTACACGCTACGATATCGTTAATGTTTTATCATCGGGGTCACGTTGTTAGTGACGCACATCCGGCGTCATTAACGATATCGCAGCGTGTGATACTTACCAGCGACCTTAAGCGACCTCAAAAATGGTGAAAATCGTTCACCATGGAGAGGTCGTCCCAAAACCAAAAATCGATAAGGGTTGATTGTCGATGTTGTTCATCATTCCTGCGGCAGCACACATCGCTGTGTGTGACACCACAGGAGCAAGGAACGTCTCCTTACCTGCCGCCGGCCGCAATGCGGAAGGAAGGAGGTGGGCGGGAGGTTACTACCCGCTCATCTGCGCCCCTCCGCTTTGATTGGCCGGCTGCTTCGTGACGTCGCTGTGATGCTGAACGTCCCTCCCCCTTGAGGGAGGGATTGTTCGCCAGTCACAGCGACGCCGCCGACCAGGTAAGTGTATGTGACGCTGCCGTAGCGATAATGTTCGCTGCGGCAGCGTTCACACGAAATTGCATGCACGACGGGGGTGGGTGCTTTTGCGTACGATATCGCTAGCGATATCGTAGCGTGTAAAGCCCGCTAAAGACTCACAACATACACTCAATGGCATTAAGAACTATCTTCAGTGCATAGAAGAACAAGAAGTCCTGGAAGTGATGATCTTGTGTGGTAGAGCCCTGGTCTGAAAGTAATCAAGTTTGTATGGGATAATGTGAAAAGACAGAAGGATTTGCGCCAACCTGCATCCACAGAAGATCTGTTATTAGTCCTACAATATGTTTGGAACAACCTCCGTGTTGAGGTTTTTTAGAAACTGTGTGCAAGTGTACCTAGAAGAAATGATGCTGTGAAGGCAAAGTGTGGTCGCACCAAATATTTATTTGATTTGGATTTCTTTCTTGGTCATTCAATTTGCATTTGATAATTGATAAAAAATAAGCTAACATTTCTGCTTTTGAAAGCTTTCTTACATTTATAACTGGCATCTCTGCATTTCCTTTAATGATGGTATGTTGGCTGATGCATAAGTTTCAGATGCGTCTCTCCTGTGATAAAACAGCGATTTCCAAGTATGGCAACAATGTCATTGGATACTCAGTTTATATTTTGTGCCACTGCCCGTAGGTAGTAACTTCTGCACTGTTGGCAATGTGCATTAAGGTGGGCATTAAGCGGTATAGTGGGTACACGTCACACCCACTCATGATCCACACTATAAGAAATACAGACATCTACTGCACAATATTGTTGGTTTTTTTTATTTTTTTTTTCCTAACTCAAGAATGTTCTTTCCTGCTTCTATAGCTGTGCCTTCTATTGAGATGAATGGAAACCCAAAGAGGAAGAGTTGTGTTGTATTCTATACTTAAATCGCCTTCCTTTGTGTTCTCTCCGTGCAGACAGTCAGTGCCAGCTGTGCCCTCTTCATTCTGACCACTTGGCGATTGTTTGCCCCCCATGTGCAGCACTTCTGGAGATGCAGGCCTGTCTGTGCTTTTTTTTATCCAGCCCATGGAATTAAATCGTTTAGAGAGTTAATGAGTTTGAGGCACTGATTGGATCATGCAGCATATGTAATTTATTACCGAAGCCCATATTTATAAAGCATAATGATAATGGTCTGTGTAGTGACTGGATTCTCCCCGGCCACAAATAGAATACTTAGCATTGATTGTTCTGCATGTTGATTAATGAAAGTGGATGAACATGTCATTATGCTCGCTGCGGTGTGCTTGGAAGCGGTTCAAGCTCCGAGATGAGAGCGAGAGTATCATGGGTCACAAGAAGGAGCAGCGGTCGAGGCCGGCACCACACCATCAATGAGGCTGCAGAGTTATGGGATCATCTCCATGATGCGTATGATCAGCAGATCTGGTGCCTTTTCCACAGGGATTAGTAATATTTGAGCTGTTTGCATTGTCTGGTGCTTGGGTTTGGTCCTCCAGGCTTCCTTTATAATATTCCAACCTGATGACAAAACTTTCTTCATCAATGCTAAAGGGGTTTTTCCACTTCTATGCAGCCTTTTATTAATGGGCTCACGGAGGTGAAAAATAAAGCCACTACCCCCTGGACCAGTGCCGCTCCTCTGTACTTAGCCCTGCCTCCTCCGCTAGTGTCCTCGCATCACCATAAGGCGAGGGTGTCACATGAACGTACAGCGGCCGCTAAAGAGCAGAAACGTTTTCTCGTTAAAAGGAACAGGTTTCACTTTCCGGCAGACAAGTCCCAGATAAGGAAACATGGCGGCCCTCTTCCTAACCTCCAGAAGTCTTGTCCATTGGTTGTCTCTTCTACTGAAGATCAGCTCCATTGAGGTAAATAGGGTTGAGCTACACTACCACAATCAATCTATGGACAAATGCGGCACTCTTTTTTTTTTTAAAAAAATTTTAGTACCCTGTATACAACCCCTTTAGCAGTTGTTTATATTGCTATGAGGGCACTCTGTGGTCCCACAGCCTGTAATTAGCCCAATTCAGAAGTGTAATAGATAATGGTAGTGGAAATCTGTCTGTTTTTAGTGTTTTTTAATAGGTTTCTTGAGCTAGACTACTTTAAGGAATTTTCTTTTTTGAGATATCACTATTTAGTTGGGCCTCTCAGCGTTAAACAGGTCACAAGAGTGTCCCTCTTACTGGAAACGGTGATAGTCTGTGGCAAGACCTTGCAGGAATGTTTTTTTTGTTTTTAATTTCCCTACAGCACCACCACTGGAGAAATTCAAGGGGTGGTTCCACAAACAAAAGAAAGTATACAGACATTACAGCACAGGATCACAGCTTCTGTTTTCTGTGAGGTAAAACCTGTTTAAAACAGGCAGGAGAATGTGTATATATTGCCTTATGTAAATAATCAGCTATGATCCCATGCTGTCCTGTCTGATCACTTTTGCTTCCTCCCCGGTCCAGGAGCTGTGGTATCATCAGAACAGGTCCCTGTTCAGTCAGACACGGCCATTACACAGCACATAGCAGGGACACATATACCATGTTTCCCTGAAAATAAGACACTGTCTCATATTCTTTTTTTGCCCCTCCCCCAAAAAACAATGCACTAGGGCACATTTTCAGGGTAGGGATTATTTCTGGGGAAACACTGTTGAGGGTAAGTTTACTCCCCAAAAAAGCAGACCTCCTGTGATCTTCGGCGGGCTTTTTTTACTTGGTTTATTTTGGGGTTTAATATCCTTTTAACGGAAATCTGTCAGCAGGTTTTCACTAGCTCATCTGAGAGCTGCATGATATAGGCAAAGAAAACCTGAATCCAACAATGATTCACTTAGATTACTGCCTGCAGCTGTTCTGACACAGTCAGACTTGTTAGATTTAGCCATGTAGCAGAGCCCAGGGAGCTGTCCTGCCCACACCAGGCTCTCTATACCGATTGTTCATTGACAGTAAGGTGCCAATTACTGGAGGGCATGTGCCGGACTGCCGTGTGTGTGACATTGTAGTCCGGGCAATGAGAAGTCCTGCTGCTTAATCAAATATAGCAAATAAACAACAGATTGGACCTTGACAAAACAAGCATCCATGATTTCTGTGTTAACCCTTGCAGCATGCGGTCTTTCACTTACATAGCAAAAGCATGCTGACAATAAATGTTTTTTTTTTCTTTTTTAATTGAAAAGGTTACACAACAATAATACATGTATTCCAAAAGACTTCTTCAGAAGTAAGAAACAAAATTACAACAAAATGTATTGTTCTTCAAAAGGTGTATATATAATGGAGCTTCTCGGAGTACACGTATCGTTACCTAGTTCGAGATTAGCAAATCAATTAAAACCCATGTTGTGTTGAAGAAGCATAGACGCAATATACTCTTCTGCCATCAAACCTGAGGTACAAGCTCAGAATTAAACTTATTCAGATCCAACAAGAACAGTGAAATCTTAAAACCTTTTGCTGCCCATTGTAAGATTCCCACTAACGGCCCCAAACTATATGTAACCTTTAACTGGTAGTCTGCGCTGATGAGATCCATAGGTCCCGTACCTTATCACATTTCTGAGGGCTTCCTCTATTATGATATACTGTTTTCTCATATGAGATCATTGTGTAATTTACCCAGGCCCTTAACGTTTGGGGAGAATTAGGCTGCTTTCACACTACGTTTTTTTAACATGCGTCATGAAAGTTTTTTTCCTGCAAAAGCGGATCCTGTTTTTACAAAGAAAAACGTATGCAAACACACATGTTATTTTGCAGGATCCTGTCACTTGAAGTTTATGGGCGGGCTTTGGAGTCATGTGATCGGGAGTGAGGGGAACTGAACGTGACAGACTGGGAGCCGGCATCTGACAGTTGCAGAGGCTCGTAACCAAGGTAAACATCGGGTAACTTGCTTGGATACCCGATATTTACCTTGGTTATGAGCGTCTGCAGCTGCTAGGAGCCAGGCTCCCTGCACACGTAACCAAGGTAAACATCGGGTATCCAAGCAAGTTACCCGATGTTTACCTTGGTTACAAGCCTCCGCAGCTCTCAGGCGGGAGAGAGGGAGGGGGAGAGAGGGAGGGGGAGAGAGAGACTGATCACACCAGGCTGGTGTTTCTTGGCATGCTCAGTAGAGCAAGCAGGATCCTGTCTCAGCATGCCAGCGTTCACATACGTTTGCATGCAGTATAGTCAAGATCCAGCAATTTGCAGTATTTGGACGCAGCTCAAAAACGCTACAAGTAGCGTTTTTGAAAAAAGTTAAAGAACTGCTAGTTGCTGGATCCTCACTATAATACACGCAAACGCATGTGAACGCATATCATTGAAATGATAACGCATTTGCACTGGATCCGTTTTTGCATTAAAAAAACGTTCAGGACGCATGTTAAAAAAACGTAGTGTGAAAGCAGCCTTATCCGTCTATCTTGCTGCTATCAATTTCCTGGCAAGAAAGTTTCCATAAGAAAGGTTTTGGTATGATCACTCCATATTTTTTCCTCTAGTAGTCCAAATACACATATTTTTGGATCTAGCAAACGGAATGGATATTAGAGAGGATAGTAAGGTGACTATACTTTGCCAGAAGGAGAGAATAATTGGACAAGCCAAAACCATGTGCCAGGAATTGTGTTTAAGGTTTGACACCGCAGACATTTCGAAGAGTGTGTTCAACCCATTTGGTGCAAACTTGTTGGGGTTAGATTGGCTTGGTGAATAATGTATATTTGAGACATTTTGTTGTTCACTCAAGGGAAGACATACCGGGGGATTCAAGATCTCCCAGTCCTCCCCACTGATAGGGGGAATATGCAGCTCCCACTTGTCTTACACCTTCAGTGAAGTAGAACCAATACAGGGCTGATATGAGACCTCGGGGGCTTGTGACTTTAGAATACCTATCAATGGGAAGGTTGATATGGCCACCATTATATTTTATGAATGGAAATGAGATTGGAGAGCAGACCTTAATTGAAGATATCTGAAAAACTGGAATATCATTACATCTTACTTATTTTTCAACTGACTAAAAGATCAGTTTATTATGTTCATAAAGGTCACCAAGTAACCAGACGTTTTGAGTGGAGGGGTGAGATACCAGGGATAGAAAATAAGGGTCCTATGAGTGAGTAAAATTTGACACTCGTCTCTCCTGTCTTCAGACTAAACGTGCCACCTTGAGCATAGCCAACACTTTCCGAATGTCCGGTTTAGTAGGCTCCAAAAATCCTAGTAGACAGCTAGTGTTTGCCGCTTCCGCCAAATGACTCTCCCAATTTGGCAGCTGAGAATCCGACATCCAACTGCTTAGCGCCTTTATCTGGCCAGCTATGTACTAAAGAAAAAAAAAATCTGTACCCACAAGCTGTGTGGGTCTTTGAAAGGTAGATCATTTAGGTTTGGGCTGAGAACTACCCCACACAAATGAGGACATTAGAGAGTTAAGTCTAATGAAGAAGGATTTCGGTATAGGTATCGCCTTGTGTTGCAAAGTATAACTGAATTTTGGCAATAATATCATCTTAATTAGGTTTATGCTTCCCGGCACTGATAAAGGTAATTTCCCCAGAGATTAAAGGTCAGATTGGCATAATCTAATAGTGGCAGAATGTTAGGAGAGAGATCCCTTTTACTGTCTTGATGAATGTTGAGTCCTAAATATTTAAAATGTGTGACCACTGGTAAGTGACAGATCATCTAAATGGGTAGAGGGCCAGCATGAAAGAGGCATTGATGCCAATTCAAGACCAGAAAATCTGCTAAATGTATCTACAGTAGACATAACATGAGATAGTGTCCCCAACCTGGTCCATAAAAATAATTGATATCCGTCCAATCAGCCATAGATATGCCTGTAATTTGTGGCGAGGAGCGTATTCTAATAGCTAATGCTTCAATTGCCAGCGCAAATAAAGCATTGTAGAGGGGACAAACCTTACGAGTTCCTCCATCATGCGAGAAGGACACAGAGTGAAGGCCATTCACCACTAGTTTAGCTTTAGAGGCCACATATAGTATACATATCTATTTACAGAATTTGGGGCCAAATCCACATTTTTGAAGACACCCCACCAGAAATGTCCATTCTACTCAATCAACTGCCTTCATGGTATCAGGGAAGGCTAATGCCCAGCTGTTTTCAGGCTGTAGGATTACCAATTGTACCCTTCTTATATTCATGGAAATGCTTTTGCCCGGCATAAACCACATTTTATTTAATTGTGTTAAATGTAGAATCCATTTGAGTCTCATAGCCAGAAATTAGTAAGGATTTTATAATCAATGTTTACTAAGGAAATCAGATAAGACCCGCAATCCATAGGATCCTTCCCGTCTTATAATAATACAATAATGTTAGATTCCTGAAAGAAAGTGGGCACAGGCTCGCCCTAGGACACTTGTAGAAAAAGCTCTTTGAGCTACATGTGCACTGTTACGTCACCACCGGAGTCCGCTCCAGCGACTTCTGCTCCGATCGCCAGGCGACGCCGTGTTCCTGCCGTGGATAGTGCTGGTGATGGGAGAGGAGTCGATGCCAGCGGCACCGGTGGGCGCAGGCTCCGATCATCCACTGGGCTGGGTTATCTTGGGATCTGCAGTACCACTGGCTGACTGTGGGTGGCGTGTGTCTTCCAGCTGAAGTTGCCAGCGTTCAGCTACAGCCAATGGGAAGACACCACACCGTTCTTAGCTCCCCTCCTGTCTGCCCACCTCTGCCAGAGATAGTTCTGATTTCCTGGCTCCTGGTCCGCCCTATTCTGTTCAGTGATTCCTGTGTGCTGACTTCTGCTTCTGTTTTCTGACTACCCTTCTGCCTGCTGTTTTTGTACCTCGCTGCCCGATCCGGATTTGACCTCTGCTCCGTTTTCTGATTACGTCCTTGCCTGCCGATTCTGTCCCTGTTCTGCTATTCCTGGTTTGACCCTGCCTGACGACTACTCTCATCGGACTGCAGCCTTCAACAGGTAGTGATCTCCAGGGCCCTGTGTAATTCCAAATCCCTGTATAGGGGTTAAAGGGTTTCAGGGTTCTGGGGGTCCTGCTTGGTGAGTGGCTTCCCTCTAGTCTGTCCATTGCATCCCACCTGAGTCTGTTGATCCAGGCAGGCGTTACACGCACGCTGCGTTTTTTTGTGCGTTTTTGCTGCAGTTTTGTTGTCAGAACTTTCTGACATTTGACTTCCCAGCAAAGTCTATGAGAAGTCAGATTTTCTATGCGCACATTGCAGTTTATTTGTCAGCGTTTTATTTGTCAAAAGTTTGTGACAAAAAAAATGCAGCATGTTCATTCTTCCTGCGTTTTTGTCAACATTTGTCACAAAAATGCAGCAAAATGCATGTTGTGAAAAACGCACCAAAAACGCACCAAAAACGCACCTACAATTACAAGCATTTTTTATGACATTTCCAGGCTCTCTCTGACAAGGTGCAGTTTTGGCTGCAGTTTGTGAATACAAAAAGATGCAGCGTGCACATGAAGCTTTAGGCTCTGTGCCCACGTAGCATATTTTCATGCAGTTACGCTGCATTCTGCACTGCAGCGTAACTGCATGCGTCCTGCGTCCCCAGCACAATCTATGAAGATTGTGCCTAATCCATGCCCACGTCGCGCATTAGAACGCAGTGCTTCAGCTGCTTCCGAAGCGCTGCGTTCTAAAAAGCAACATGTCACTTCTTTCATGCGCTTTGGCTGCAGGTCCCGCTCTGTCTATGGGAGGGGCTGCATCCAGAGCGCATGAAATCAGCTTTTCATTACGGACTGTTTCTGCAGCGATTTGAAGCGCACGTGTGCTGTTCAAATCGCTGCAGAAATTTCTGCAGGGACAGAACGCAACGTGGGTACATAGTCTTAGGCTGCTTTCACATTTCCGTTTTTTTTTCATCAGTTGCAATCCATCGCCTTGAGAAAATACAGTATCCTGTTTTTTCCCCCATAGAGTTGTATTAACAACGGATTGCGACTGATGGGCTTGCGTTGCATCCGTCCCACGACGAATCAGTCGTGGAATGAGTGACCGTCGGGCGTAAGCAACGCACAATGCAACGTTTTTTATGTGCGTTGAAAAAACGGAGAGCAACGGATCTGTCGACGTCCGTCATTATAATGGAAGTGTATGGGCGCAGGAATCCGTCGTCATTCGTGAAATCACAGAATCAGGCGACTGATGCTTTTTTTTTTTCACTGGGCATGCCCAGATAGACTGTAAATTCAATTCTGCTCACAAAAATCTCCCCCTCTCTCCCTCTCCACCTCTCTCCCTCTCTCCCCCTCCCCCCCTCCTCCCCCCTCCTCCCCTCTCCCCATCCCCCTCCCTCTCCCCCTCCCCCCCTCCCTCTTCCCCCTCCCCCTCCCTCTTCCCCCTCCCTCTTCCCCCTCCCCCTCCCTCTCCCCATCCCCCTCCCTCTCCCTCCCTCTCCCTCTCTCTCCCTTTACATGCTACGACATCACTCAAGTTATCTCGTTGGGGTCACGGAATTGGTGACGCACATCCGGTCGCTTTAGCGATGCCGTTGCGTGTGACACCTATGATTGATTTTGCATCGTCGCAAAAAACGTGCAAAATCGCTCATCGGTGACATGGGGGTCCATTCTCTAATATCGTTACTGCAGCAGTAACGAAGTTGTTCCTCGTTCCTGCGGCAGCACACATCGCTCCGTGTGACACCGCAGGAACGAGCATCATCTCCTTACCTGTGTCCCGGCCACAATGCGGAAGGAAGGAGGCGGGCGGGATGTTACGTCCCGCTCATCTCCGCCCCTCCGCTTTTATTGGGCGGCGGTTCAGTGACGCTGCTGTGATGCTGAACGAACAGCCCCCTTAGAAAGGAGGCGGTTCGCCAGTCACAGCGACGTCGCAGGGAAGGTAAGTCCATGTGACGGGTCCGCGCGATGTTGTGCAACACGGGCAGCAATTTGCCCTTGTCGCACAACCGATGGGGGCGGGTACGCACGCTGGCGATATCGGTACCGATATCGCAGTGTGTAAAGCGGCCTTTACCGGAGGCCATGTCACTGAGGGCTGCTCTAATTTTCTCTAACATCCGCATGTGAATGACTCTCATTTAGAGTAGGGAACTTTAAATCCACCAAGTACGACTTTTAAATTGTTTTTGAAAAATGTGACAAAGTAATTTGCTTCCACCCTAAAATTTGTGGAGTGGTTCGGGAATCGTTGGGATGATGTCACCATAGTCCATTGTTGACAGTGGTAAACATTGCATGCTCGTTAGGGAGCCTGGGATTAGAAAGTGGTTTAATGACTCCTCTATTCTGCCTGATGAGCGGTCCAATGGAAAAAAGACATAAAAGTATTTGGCTTTAACTAATACGTAATAAATGTTTCTTTTCGTTAAGAATTTATTGGGAATGAGTAGAATCTGCTATTATTGAGGGATCCACCAGGAAAACGACGAGCAAACAGGCGGATTCTGATTTAGCGGATGAAGACGGAGGCTGTTGTAGTTCTCATATGCTTTTGGTTAACACTGGTTGTACGCAGCATGACATCTGAAATAATGTGTCTATCCTTTCCTGGAAATGCTGACCTTATTTCCTGTATCTTTAAATAGCAAGCAAGTGGCCACAATGTGTGCATGCCGCAGCGCTAGAAAGACCTGCAAACCACTCCTAACTACTTTCTAAGCGACCGCATCATAAATATGTATCAGAAAGAATTCTCTGCTTCCTGTCCTAGTACATACTATGTATTCATTACTTATTGTCTTGTTTCCTCTCCAAAGAGCAGCTCAAAGCAGTGGTCATCCTGAGCTGTCTGGTTCATAAACTGCTTGCTTTTACTCAAAGAAAAAGTGACGTTAAGGAAAAGCTATAGTAAAGAGGAATCTATGAGCTGTCCGGACATGTCATCAAATAAAAATCCTGGAACGTTTTTTTTTTATTAAAACTCTGATTTGTTTATTCCCTCTGTTGTTCCCCCTGGAAATGTACAAAATTTACAACAAGGTGTTCTTTTCTTTTCTCCAAGTGACATGCTTACGCTGTCAGATATATTAAAATATATTTACATAACAGAAGAAGTTGGGTATTCTGCTTATAAGCAGCAGCACTCAATGTCAGGCAGCAGCTGCAAAAGCAAACAAGATTTTAGAATGTATAAAAAAAAGATTCAAAGCTATTACTTCTAAATAATTCCCTTGACCTTTTTCAGATTGAAATAACAACCTGTTTTGGGTTTCACACTCTAAAATTATTTTGGAGAGCAGGAAACTGTGTAAGGCTGCGTGCCCACGATCAGTATTTGCAGTGGTTTGGACGCAGCATGCTTCAGCTGTGTCCAAAATGCTGCGTTGTGCAGTACAAGTATAGTGGATGGATTTCTAGAAATCTCGTGCCCACATTGCTTGTTTATTCTGCAGCAAACACTGACCTGTGGTGCGTCTTTCCAGACCGCAGCATGTCAATTGTTTGCTGCACATTAGCATGCGTCCTCTGTAGTAAAAACACAAGCGAGAGACCGCAGCGCACTGATCCCTGATTGTGGGCAAGGGCAGCTGCGGTCTCCTGCGGAGGAGACATGCAGCCCCTCCGGTCAGGACTTTCTCTGTTCTGAACACAGCGAGTCCTGATCGTGGGCACATACCCTAAGGCTAATTTCACACTTCCGTTGTTTTGCATCAGTCACAATCCGTCGCCTAGAGGAATTACGGTATCCTGCAAAATATTTTGCAGGAATCCTGTTTTTCCCCATAGACTTCTATTAGTGACGGATTGCGACTGATGATGCTGCGTTGCATCCGCTGCGTCGCGGTCAGTCGTTTTTTAAGTGACCACCGGGCGGGAGCAACGCAGCCTGTAACGTTTTTTGAGCAGCGCGATCCGTAGGATGTTGCTTCGCATGCTCTCTCTGGCTCCCTGCCCCCGTAACCAGGTTAAACATCGGGTAACCAAGCAATGCGCTTTGGTTAGTTACCCGATATTTACAGTGGTTACGTGTGCAGGGAGCCAGCGCTAAGCGGTGTATGCTGGTAACCAAGATAAATATCGGGTAACCAAGCAAAAAGTGCTTTGCTTTTAGTTACCCGATATTTACCCTGGATACAGTGTACAAGGAGGCCGACACTTCACCACTCGGCTCCGCTCCCTCCCGCACTCCGCATGTGTGTACACACACACACACACATACACACTCACTTGTCCCCAGCCCTGCAGTCCCTGCGGCACTGACGTCCTCAGCGCCACGGCCCCGCTCTGCTCTGCCCCCTCGCGCTCCGCCCCCTCCCGCACTCCGCATGTACACACACACACACACTCACTCACTCACCTGTCCCCAGCCATGCAGACCGCGGCACTGACGTCCTCAGCTCCGCCCCCCGAACGCCACCCCCCCTGCACACAACGGAGTCCGACAATGAAATTCTTTTCTTTGTCATCCGTTTTCATCCGTTGTACAACGCATCAGTCACATGCGTCAAGCAACGCATGTGACTGATGCAAAACAAAGGAAATGTGAACCTAGCCTAATGCAGACAACTAGATTATTACATGGTATGGAAAGCCTCTCCTACAATAGAAGGTTAGAAAAGTTGGGGCAAGTGTAACTAAGAAAACAAAAAAGACATATCATAGATGATCTCATTCATTTCCTCAAAGAAAAAAATGTTTTCATTAACCCCTTCACGACCGCGGGCAGTAAAATGACGTCCTATTTTAACATGACTTAACGACCAGGGACGTAATTTTACTGCCTAAAGTTCATTTGATTGCCGTGGCCATAGCAACGGCTTTCAAATGATGTCCCCTGCTGTTTCTTACAGCAGGGGGGGACCTTTTCCTCACCCCAAGGTCCTCACCCCGACGATCGATGTGATTGGCTGTTCAAATCTGAACCGCCAACCACATCTTTCGCACTGATTTCGGTAAAAATAATGCCGGAAATAGTGCGATACTGTGAGATCCAGCTATGAGATGCCGTAGCAGGTACAGCAGATCATAGGTGGATCTCAAACATGCCGCCCCCAGCCCCTGCAGCACTGATTGGAGCGATCGTGCTATAACGCGCAATCGCTCCAATCAATGTGCAGTGGGGCGGTTTGATTTGCTGGTGGCCGCCCTCCCCAGGCCTGTGCTGGTCTGGGGACCCTCCCCCAACATGTCTGCAGCGTGCAGCACTGGCTGGTACTAGTGGTACCACGCCACCGCTGCTGCTGCCGCTGCTGTCACGGAGCAGGAGCGGTGAGTATTGTGCTCACCTTGCAGCCCCTGCGCGCTTCTGTGATTGCTCCTGCGCGCTCCCGTAATGGTCCCTGCCCGTGCCCCCCTGCGATCTGCCCCCCGACATCCCGATCTGCCCCCCCGACATCCCGATCTGCCCCCCCGACATCCCGATCTGCCCCCCCGACATCCCGATCTGCCCCCCTACATCCCGATCTGCCCTCCGACATCCCGATCTGCCCCCCTACATCCCGATCTGCCCCCCTACATCCCGATCTGCCCTCCGACATCCCGATCTGCCCCCCCGCCATCCCGATCTGCCCCCCTACATCCCGATCTGCCCTCCGACATCCCGATCTGCCCCCCCGACATCCCGATCTGCCCCCCTACATCCCGATCTGCCCTCCGACATCCCGATCTGCCCCCCTACATCCCGATCTGCCCCCCTACATCCCGATCTGCCCTCCGACATCCCGATCTGCCCCCCCCGCCATCCCGATCTTCCCCCCCCCCGCCATCCCAATCTGCCGGCCTCCCCCGTGATCTCTATTAGCTCCTCCAGTATCTCCCTACTCCTCTGCTCTCCCCCTCTGCTGTCCCCCTCCCCCTCTGCTGTCCCCCCGACGTCCTCTTACCTGTCTTCACCGGCCAATCACATCTGCCTCCATCGCTGGGTCCTTCTTCCTGGGTCTTCTGCTGAGCTGTCCAACTTCCTGCCTGCTGGCTGCTGCTGTAAAGCTGTTCCTCCTGCTAATCCTCTGGGTACTGTGAGTATAACTTTTTTTTTTTTTCTTTTTTTTTCCTCTATCCCCTGTCCATTTTTACACCTCATGCGTCCGTGCGTCCCGCCGAGCGCTGATCAGGGATGCCGATAACGTATCTGCATCCATGGTCAGTTTTCGGCGGGACTTTTTTTCCCGTATCCCCGACGCTTTTTGTATCGCATCAGTCTGTGCGTCCCGCCGAGAGCTGATCAGGGATGCACATAACGGATCGGCATCCCTGCTCAATTTTTGGCGTGACAAAAAGCATCGGGGATACGGAAAAAGTCACGCCAAAAATTGAGCAGGGATGCCGATCCGTTATGTGCATCCCTGATCCGCGCTCGGCGGGACGCACGGACGGATGCGATACAAAAAGCGTCGGGGATACGGAAAAAAAGTATCGCATCTGTCCGTGCGTCCCGCTGAGCGCGGATCAGCATCCCTGCTCAATTTTTGGCGTGACTTTTTTTTTTTCCGTATCCCCAGCGTTTTTTGTATCTCATCCGACCGTGCCTCCTGCAGCGGCCGATCAGTGCACCGCGTCTGTGCGTTTGAAAAGTCAAATGGCGTTCCTTGCCTTCTGAGCCCCGCCATGCTCCCAAACAATTGATTTCCACCACATATGAGGTATCTGCGTACTCGGGAAAAATTGCACAATAAGTTTTATGGTGCATTTTTTCCTGATACCGTTGTAAAAAGAAAAAAAAAAAGCTACCTTGTTGCTGCAAAAATTTAAAAAAAAAAAAAAAAAAAAAATTTTCACAGTTCAACGTTATCAACTTTCAGTGGAGCCCCTGGGGGTACAAGGGGCTCACTAAACATCTAGATAAATTCTTTGAGGGGTCTAGTTCCAAAATGGGGTAATTTGTGGGGGAGCTCCACTGTTTAGGCACCATGGGGGGGGTCTAAAAACGTGACATGGCGTCCGCGAATGATTCCAACCAATTTTGCTGTCAAATGGTGCCCTTCACTTCTGAGCCACGCCATGCGCCCAACAATTACTTTCCACCACATGTGAGGTATCTGCGTACTCAGGAGAAATTGCACAATACGTTTTATGGTGCATTTTTTCCTGATACCCTTGTGAAAAAAAAGCTACCTAGTTGAAGCAACAGTTTTGTGGTAAAACATTTTTTTTTTCTCTTCACGGCTCAACGTTATAAACTTCTGTGAAGCCCCCAGGTGTTCAAAGTGCTCACCAAACATCTAGAAAAATTATTTGAGGGCTCTAGTTTCCAAAATGGGGTCACTTGTGGGGGAGCTCCATTGGTTAGGCACCTCAGGGGGTCTTCAAACCCGACATGGCGTCCGCTAATGAGTGCAGCTAATTTTGCATTAAAAAATTCAAATGGCGCTCCTTTCCTTTCGAGCTCTACCGTGCACCCAAACAATTGATTTTTACCCCATATGGGGTATCAGCGTACTCAGGAGAAAATGCACAATAAATTGTAGGGTGCACTTTCTCTTTTCTCCCTTGTAAAAATGAAAATTTTATGGCTAAAGTAACATTTTTGTGTTAAAAAGTAAAATTTTAATTTTTTCCTTCCACATTGTTTTGGTTCCTGTGAAGCACCTAAAGGGTTAATAAACTTCTTGGATGTGGTTTTGAGCAGAGTGAGGGGTGCAGTTTTTAGAATGGGGTCACTTTTAGGTATTTTCTGTCACCTCGGCCTCTCAAAGTCACTTCAAATGTGATGTGGTCCCTAAAAAAAATTATTTTGTAAATTTTGTTGGAAAAATTAGAAATTGCTGATGAACTTTGACCCCTTCTAACTTCCTAACGAAAAAAAAAATTCTTTCGAAAATTGCGCTGATGTAAAGTAGACAAGTGGGAAATGTTATTTAGTAACTATTTTGTGTGACATATCTCTCAGATTTATGGGCATACATTTTCAAAGTTTGAAAATTGCAAAATTTTCAAAATTTTCGCACAATTTCCTAAATTTTTACAAATAAACGCAAAAAGTATCGGCCTAAATTTACAACTGACATGAAGTACAATATGTCAAGGAAAAACAGTGTCAGAATCGCCAGGATCCGTTGAAGCGTTCCTGAGTTATAACCTGTCAAAGTGACACTGGTCAGAATTGCAAAAAATGGCCCGGTCATTAGGGTGTTTTAGTGGCCGGGGGTGAAGGGGTTAATATTTTATATCTCTGTGTGTAATATTCATTGTATAAGGTCCATACAAAGAGCTGGCACATGATTATTCCTTCAGGGGACCATACAAGGTACCAGGGAACATTCATTACTTGAAGGAGAAAGGTGATTTCGGCAGCTAAATAGGAAAGGGTTCTTTACAGTTAGAGTAGTCACATTGGGGAAGGGTAGTAATGGCAGATAATATATCAGCCTTTAATAAAAGGCTGGATGCTTTTCTCACAACAAATGGCAGAAGTTAGTGAATCTTTTGAAATTAAATTTCTCTAGATTCAGCAGATTTAACCACGAGATTCAATTTACAGTGAATCAACAGAACACTTATTGCTGTGAAAAACATGTGTGATGCAGTGACTGTCACTTTCTCCCTATCAAATACAATCTGGGTTATTCTCCATTCTTCATAAACCAATCTTCTTCATGTCTGTGCTGTTACACATTATCTGTACAGTATCATCACTGTTTTATGGATTTGTCTCCCCCTTTTTGTGGCAGGGAAATGTGACCTTTTGTCCAGATTCACTACAAAATGGCTGCTGCATTTCCTGCTTCTGCATTTATACAGCCTATGACACTTCCCGCTGATTGTAGTAAAGAATTAGGTCTGGCTCAACCGGATCAGGTGGTGCTATATAGTCAAAAAAGGCTCAATATAGTATAAAGACTATAGCACACACAAAAAAATTTGATAGAGTTCCTGGTGGTTTTTCAATGCTTTTTATTAGTGCCAAACAGAAAACAATTCAGCAGAATTCCAGAGTATCCTGATGTTTCGACCTGTGATGGGTCTTCCTCTAAGGATTTCTCTGCGTGTACATATCAGACAACAATAATTAGTTTACAAACAATGATGTGTCATTTCAAAGATAAAAAGGTCATCCTTATATAAAATGCCATATTAGTATATATCAATGTATGGTATATCGTTCTGAACATTTCCACCATATGAAATTGAACAAACATAGTATAAAAGAGATCACACATATATGAAGTAAATATAGTCGTATAAATGGAACAATATGGAATAAAGGAAAACAAAGGGCAGCATCAAGCACATACCTAATAGAACAACTTTAGGTTGGAATTTGACATTGACAAAATATGTCAGATTTATGAGTCAAACGCATATAATTGTGAAAAATAACAAGGATTGGTTACTTGACGTTTACAAAGTTGTGGGTATATCGTGTGTGTGTAAAAACATGCATACCTTAGATGTTCGTTTAGTATAAGTTTAGTGATCAGGTTGGCAAGTCAGTGACGAATGTAGTTAATAGACAAGTTTATATAAGGAATGTTTTATTTAAGGTGCACATTCCTTATATGAGCTTGTCTATTAGGGTACTTTCACACTTGCGTTATTTTTTTTTTTGGCGCAATCCGCCGTCTTGGGAAACAGCGGAATCCGTTAACGAATTCTGCGGTTTCCTATAGACTTGCATTGATGACGGATGCCAAAAGTACCTGTGATGCTTCCGCTGGCCGACTCTCCGTTGCTTCGGCCGAGCAGAAGCAACGCTGAATGTAACGTTAAATGCTTGTGTCAAAATGACGCCGACCAGCGGATTCCGTTGCTTCCGTTAAAATTTATAATGGTTCCCTATGGTAGCGGATTCCGTTGCTTTGTGTTAAACAACGGAATCTGCTGCTGGATTCCGCTAATTTCTACTGAGCATGCCCAGAATAAAAAAAAATGAAAAAAGAAAAAAAGACAGAGCCGACGCAATCCGTTAGACGGACGCTAAACGGATGCAATGGTCCGTTATTTCACAGGAATCAGCTAAAGGATTACTGTGAAATAACGAATCCGTTGCATCCATTTACACCACAAAAATAACGGATGTGTCAAAACGACGCAGCGACAGACCCAGCGGATTTCGCCCAACGCAAGTGTGAAACTAGCCTAAACTACATTTATAGAGTCACTGACTTGCCAACCTGATCACTAAACTTATCCTAAGAAATATGTCCTAATAGAACCTAATGGACTTAAAGGGAACCTTTCACCAGGTTTTTCCCAAATAAACTGCAGCCAAGACAAATAAACTCTTATAGACAGCATTTCACAACACTGTATATAAGAGCTCATGCTGCTCTGCATAACATAAAAAAAGAGCTTTCATTATACTCACCTGTTCCGATGGGCGTCTGTTCTTGATCCTGTGCCTCCTCTCTGGTTGCGGTAGCCTCACTCCTTCCCTGCTTCATGTGGATGACTCTTCCTACGTCATCCCTGCAGAGTCCTCCATTGCACTCCTACGCACGCGCACTTCTCTCTGCCCTGCCCGAGGGCAGAGCAAAGTATTGAAGTGTGCATGCGAGGGTGGTCTTGACCTTTCTTCACACCTGAGTATTACAGTAATTTGCTCTGCCCACAGCAGGGCCAAGAGAAGTATGTAGCGCAGTGGAGGACTCTGCGGGGCTGACGCAGGACGTGTCATCTATGCGAACCAAGAAGACCATTAGCACTGGATCTACATGTGTGATGCCCATCAGACCCACCACCTGCAGGGGAGTGTAACAAAAGGTCTTTTTTATTATATACAGAGGGCTTAGGCACTCATTCTAGAGTGCTGTATATAAGGGCTCATTGGTGGCAGCAGCTTATAGGGGAAAACCTGGTGACCGGTTTCCATTTAATATCTTTTATCTATCCTCTGTCACTATGTAACATTGGGTAAATATACGAGAATAGCATTACGAAAGACTCCTTGGCCGTCTTTGCTTTTTAACCAGCTGGATATTTCAGGTCTTCTTCACCCTTAGCGTTTTGAATGAGTTTGTTTGTGAAGGATAGAGGTGTCGCTGACATTAATTTTAAGGCCCTTAATCTTCAAAGCCATTACTCCTGAATTCTGGCGTAAATTGTTTCGATAGGTCACAAAGATTTGGAGCAATTCGGATTGTACAAAAATTGTGCGACTTTTGACGTATTGAGTAAGACATCTGGCGTGGAGCTCGGAGGTGCAGACCACTTGTCAGGAGCTCCAGGTCCATGGCGAGGACGGAATCTAATTCCACCACTTGCTTCCTCATCAAGACTAGCAATAAAATCTCCATTCTTGATGAATCTGCCCTAAATGTTTTGCTGTTATAGATCTTCCTACAGAACCTTCTCAACCTGTTGAAGACCCATTTGCAGCAGTTCACCACATACTGAAAGTTCAGAGGAGGCTTATTCAGCCGATACACCACCCACGTTTCAATTAACTTTTACATGATCTGCTTCCTGTTATGACTGTAATGAGCTCCTTGCTTTTCACATCGCAGTGCACACTTACTATTATTTCCGTTTCATCACTTTGTAAAAAAAAAAAAAAGTTTGATTCCTAGTCCAAACAGCTCTGTAATTTTACAGTTAAAAATAACCATGAATACAGTCATTATCATTGCTGACTTTTCCATGGTGGTTCAGTCTTTTCACATAGGTTGACCCTTTTCTCCACTGATTTAACTCATTAACGCATATTTTCATATACAGCAAAGTAAAGCATGCAACAATAGCGAAAGTGGTAGGACTTGCTTGTTGTTGTCTGTATAGGGGATTGAACCCCCACAAATCCCAAGATTGGGGGTTCCAAAAGTCCCCTGTGTGATTACAGCGGTTGTGAATATACATGGCACTGCTCCATTCACCGTATAGGACTAAAAGCTTATTTTCATTGAATTGAAAAAGATAAATAAGACCTAAACTTGCTGATTTCTACAATTTCTATCCACTTTCTGCCGTATAAACGAAAAACATGGTGACACATTTAATCTATTACCCACTACACTCCTAAATACGCTTTAATAAACAATGACACTGGGGCACATCCGAGATCTTTTCCAACACATAATAATCATAAGGTTCACAAAGTGTTTAATCCACTATTACAGCTTTTTCTTTTTCTTACTGCTGAAATGATGCTATAACCTAAGATCCCTGCCCCAAGTATTATATTTGCCCTCAGGTGTCTTCACCATTTTTTGGCATTTCTCTGGTTCCGCGGCGCCATCTTGTGACCGTAAATTCTGACTGGCTGGAAATCAGAAGTTATGTCACAATCTCTCATTGTAACTCTATGAGAGTCAGAACGAGACTCTCATAGCGTTGCATTGATTGGTGACCTCTGGCACTCTCCATGAAACACCTGAGCTGCCGGCAGGACACAAAACGCCAAAGACTGACCAGAGCGGCACGGATGACAGAAGAAGACGCCAGAGAGTGAGTATAAGAACGTGGGCAGGGGTTTTAGATTTAAAGCACCACTCCAGCCCTGAAATAAAATAAAATGATTCAGTGGTGCTTTAATCCTATAACTGATGTTGTGAGTAGAGATGAGCGAGTACTGAAATATTCGTTATCACTATACTGATAACGAGTACTTTGTAATCGCGTATTCGTTCCGAAGTCAATGGAAAATGCGAGTAATTTTCTGCTGGACCCAACAAAGAGATCTGGGAACCTGAGGAAAAGGCTGAAATGGATGGGAAAATGATGAAACTGAATGGGGATAGTTTGGAAAATATGCCTGCATGCATTTCTGATTCACATATGGTTTCTGGGCATAAGGATGTCACAGTATTACGCCACTTATTCATTCTCTCGCTCCTGCTCTCGCTGTCTCACTCTCCAAGCGCGTTATACTCACCGATCACCAGAGCGGCTGTCACACTGCTCTCGCGGCCTCATTCTTCTTCCCTACTCGCTCATTAGGCTCATACATATTCACTGCTTCTCCTGACCACCGGCATCTGTGATTGGTTGCAGTCAGACCTGCCCCCATGCTGAGTGACAGCTGTCTAACTGCAACCAATCACAGACGCCAGTGGGCGGGTCTATATCGTACAGTAAAATAAATAAATTAAAAAAAAGTGTGTGCGATGCCCCAATTTTGATACCTAGCCAAGATAAAGCCCCACATCTGGGGGGTGGTATGTTCAGACTGTTAAGGCCTATGGTTATTAGTCTCTCCCCAGCCTAAAAATATCAGCCAGCAGTCGCCCGGAATTGCCGCATCCATCAGATGCGACAGTCCCAGCACTTTATCCAGCTCTTCCCGATTGCCCTGGTGCGATGGCAATCGGGGTAATAAGGAGTTAATGGCAGCCCACAGCTGCCACTAAGTACTAGATTAGAGTCATGGCAGACGTCTTAGACATTCCCTCATCATTAATCTGTAAGTGAAAGTAAATAAATAAATGCAAACACCTAAAAATCCTTTATTTGAAATAAATGACAAAAAAGCACCCTCTTTCACCACTTTATTAAAACCCCATACACCCCTCCAGGTCTGACGTAATCCAAACGAGGTCCCACTACGCTTCCAGCACTGCTACATCTGACGCTCACTGTGAGCACAATAGAACAAGACTGCCCGCTGTGTGCTCACTTCAGTCGTGGACTCCAGGACACATGGACTCCTGCTGTGACCGCAAATCACCCGAGTGACGTCACTTGTGCGGCTCACTTCACTTGCTGTGTGGAGCTCACAGCGGTTAGTCATTTTCTATGATGTTCGCTGTGACAGGACAGGGATGTAGCAAAGCTGAATCGCCTTGTGACCTTGTGTGGATTACGTCGGACCTGGAGGGGTGTTTGGGCAAGGTTAATGAAGTGGTGAAAGAGGGTGCTTTTTTGTCTTTTATTTCAAATAAAGGATTTTTTTCATCAGTTTCGTGAAGGGATGTGTCCCATAGATGTCTGCCATCACTAAGCTAGGGCTTCGTAGCAGCTGTGGGCTGTTATTAATTAATTATTACCCCGATTGGCACTGCACCAGGGTAACGAGAAGAGCCGGGCCCAGCACCAGAATTGGCACATCTTATGGATGCGCTACTTCTGGGGCAGTTGTGGGTTGCTATTGTTAATGATGGCCCTTCCCACCCTAATAATATCAGCCCCCAGCTGTCTGCTGCAACTTGGCTGGTTTTAGAAAAATTGAGGAGACTCCATGTCATGTCATTTTTTTTTTTTTTTAATTCAATCAAATAAAAAAAGTTTGGGATCCCGTCTATTTTTCATAACCAGCCAAGGTACAGCAGACAGCTGAGGGTTGCTGCCCGCAGCTGCTGCTGTTCTTGTGCTTGATATGAAAAATGTGCGGGGACCTCATACCGGGTTTTTTTTACCCCTCCAAAAAAATTAAACAGCTGGCCTGGCTAGCTATCCTTGTATCAACCTATTAAAAAAAAAATAAATAAATAATACACCATGGCTGCGGTGTTCCCACGTGAAGTATCGCAAGCAGCCTGTGACGTTACCGCTAGTCAAAGACTCGGGCCGCCCATGAGACTTTAAGTCATGGAAGTTAACCAATCACAGTACTGCTACAGCCAAGATGGCTGCAGCATTACTGTGATTAGTTAAGAAGCCCAGCATGTTTATTGGCTGCAAATCAGACGCCAAACCTGCTGTGCGGGACATACGAATATTGCGAGGTGAGTACACAAAAACTCGCAATGTTATGAGTAACCCAAATACCATACTATCCGTGCGAGTAGCGAATAGTGACGATTACACTCGCACATCACTAGTTGTGAGTTTAGCATAAGGCATTTCACTGCTTAGCGTCTCTGTTATTAACTGTGGTGCCATATGTGACGGCTGGAGGCAATACATTGATCTTCGCCCATTGAGATACTTTGTTAAATCTTGTGCGATTGTATGGAAGCGATTCCTCTTCCCCCATTAGACTGTAATGCAGTCGTGGCTCCACACAGTTTTTAGGTAGGCAAGCCGTTTTGATAATGTGATTATTTGCCAGACAGGGTTTTCCCGTGTACCAATCTTGGTTTGGGACATATTACAGACTCTTTTTGTGCTTATTTTAATGTTCTAGTTTCAGAACAAAAATGTAAGGAATACACTGTAGATCCAGACAGAAGACACTGTATACAGATCCAGACAGAAGACACTGTATACAGATCCAGACAGAAGACACTGTATACAGATCCAGACAGAAGACACTGTATACAGATCCAGACAGAAGACACTGTATACAGATCCAGACAGAAGACACTGTATACAGATCCAGACAGAAGACACTGTATACAGATCCAGACAGAAGACACTGTGGATCCAGACAGAAGACACTGTAGATCCAGACAGAAGACACTGTAGATCCAGACAGAAGACACTGTAGATCCAGACAGAAGACACTGTAGATCCAGACAGAAGACACTGTAGATCCAGACAGAAGACACTGTAGATCCAGACAGAAGACACTGTAGATCCAGACAGAAGACACTGTAGATCCAGACAGAAGACACTGTAGATCCAGACAGAAGACACTGTAGATCCAGACAGAAGACACTGTAGATCCAGACAGAAGACACTGTAGATCCAGACAGAAGACACTGTAGATCCAGACAGAAGACACTGTAGATCCAGACAGAAGACACTGTAGATCCAGACAGAAGACACTGTAGATCCAGACAGAAGACACTGTAGATCCAGACAGAAGACACTGTAGATCCAGACAGAAGACACTGTATACAGATCCAGACAGAAGACACTGTAGATCCAGACAGAACACACTGTATACAGATCCAGTCAGAGGACACTGTAGATCCAGACAGAAGACACTGTATACAGATCCAGACAGAAAAACACTGTGGATCCAGTCAGAAGTCACTGTGGATCCAGACAGAGGACACTGTGGATCCAGACAGAGGACACTGTGGATCCAGACAGAGGACACTGTGGATCCAGACAGAGGACACTGTGGATCCAGACAGAGGACACTGTGGATCCAGACAGAGGACACTGTGGATCCAGACAGAGGACACTGTGGATCCAGACAGAGGACACTGTGGATCCAGACAGAGGACACTGTGGATCCAGACAGAGGACACTGTGGATCCAGACAGAGGACACTGTGGATCCAGACAGAGGACACTGTGGATCCAGACAGAGGACACTGTGGATCCAGACAGAGGACACTGTGGATCCAGACAGAGGACACTGTGGATCCAGACAGAGGACACTGTGGATCCAGACAGAGGACACTGTGGATCCAGACAGAGGACACTGTGGATCCAGACAGAGGACACTGTGGATCCAGACAGAGGACACTGTGGATCCAGACAGAGGACACTGTGGATCCAGACAGAGGACACTGTGGATCCAGACAGAGGACACTGTGGATCCAGACAGAGGACACTGTGGATCCAGACAGAGGACACTGTGGATCCAGACAGAGGACACTGTGGATCCAGACAGAGGACACTGTGGATCCAGACAGAGGACTCTGTGGATCCAGACAGAGGACTCTGTGGATCCAGACAGAGGACTCTGTGGATCCAGACAGAGGACTCTGTGGATCCAGACAGAGGACTCTGTGGATCCAGACAGAGGACTCTGTGGATCCAGACAGAGGACTCTGTGGATCCAGACAGAGGACTCTGTGGATCCAGACAGAGGACTCTGTGGATCCAGACAGAGGACTCTGTGGATCCAGACAGAGGACTCTGTGGATCCAGACAGAGGACTCTGTGGATCCAGACAGAGGACTCTGTGGATCCAGACAGAGGACTCTGTGGATCCAGACAGTGGACTCTGTGGATCCAGACAGTGGACTCTGTGGATCCAGACAGAGGACTCTGTGGATCCAGACAGAGGACTCTGTGGATCCAGAGAGAGGACACTGTAGATCCAGAGAGAGGACACTGTAGATCCAGAGAGAGGACACTGTAGATCCAGAGAGAGGACACTGTAGATCCAGAGAGAGGACACTGTAGATCCAGAGAGAGGACACTGTAGATCCAGAGAGAGGACACTGTAGATCCAGAGAGAGGACACTGTATACAGATCCAGACAGAGGACACTGGATACAGATCCAGACAGAGGACACTGTATACAGATCCAGACAGAGGACACTGTATACAGATCCAGACAGAGGACACTGTATACAGATCCAGACAGAGGACACTGTATACAGATCCAGACAGAGGACACTGTATACAGATCCAGACAGAGGACACTGTATACAGATCCAGACAGAGGACACTGTATACAGATCCAGACAGAGGACACTGTATACAGATCCAGACAGAGGACACTGTATACAGATCCAGACAGAGGACACTGTATACAGATCCAGACAGAGGACACTGTATACAGATCCAGACAGAGGACACTGTATACAGATCCAGACAGAGGACACTGTATACAGATCCAGACAGAGGACACTGTATACAGATCCAGACAGAGGACACTGTATACAGATCCAGACAGAGGACACTGTGGATCCAGACAGAGGACACTGTGGATGCACCCAGGGGTCGCCGTAGGCTTCCAAGGTCATGTCCTGATAGGCTATGTGCCCACGGGACAACGTACCCGCGGATTTTGTTGCACGTTTACCGCAGCTATCCATTGCTGCGATAGATCTGCGGAGTTGTTGCGGTAAACCTGTGGAAACAGTGCCGATTTCGTGCAGAATTCCTGCGGAAGTCCCGCCATGTATATCTATAGTGCAGGAGCGGGAATTCTGCAGATATTTCTGCATGAATACCATAATTGACATGCAGGTATGTGTGGCTGCGGGAAATCCGCAGCATATTCCGCAGCCGCACATACCGCACCATTGATACAGCACTCCCCAAATCCCATAGGATAACATGGGGAGTGTCTGTACTTGCTAGAACCTGCGGATTTATCTAGAAAATCCAGATAATTCCGCAGGTTTTCCGCGGCACAATCCGTGTGTACATTGTCCCGTGGGCACATAGCCATATAACTGTGTTCAGGAACAATAATATTATCATTGCTGATAATTTGGGAATGAACTTCCCAGTAAGACAATCTGCACTCTTTTTTCCGTTTGATGTACAGATGGTGACACTGCATGTCCCAGCAGGGGGTGATTGAGAAGTCCTGATGGAGGGTTGATTGTACATCTCTAGATGAGGACGCAGGGCTGGATGATACTGATGGTTATGTGTAGTATTTGCACCATTATCACGGTAGATGTTTTCTAACAGTAAATATGAATGCAAGCATGAATAGGAAATGCTAGTCTTTCAGACTGGGAAATCACTAGGAGTGGCATGGCTGAATAGACAGGGTCCGTAGATTTTGCCTTCTTGGGTAAATGAAGCACTTTTTATTTGGGGAAGCAAAATAATTTGTTGCACGGATCTAGAAGGTGAAAACATGCTCATTTATTTTCTCTATTGCTGAGGTTTTTTTCCTCCGGAGCGCTCCCACGCAGTTTCAGATCCGTCAGCCCCCCTTCCAGTAAAGCAAGCCTCCACACTTGATGTGTTTTATCGTATAGTCGGTGACACAATATGAAAGACTCTAACTTTGTGTGATATCAAGTACCCAGCTTTTGTAAGTTTCTATTACTAAAGAGTGTGTCAGTTGTCAAAATAGGAAAATGTTTTTCAGATTTTTAGTATTATGAATTGATAGTTTCAGTTCCTTCACTACTAAAATGACAGCATACAGTGAACGTGATACTTCTTTGTTTTTCTTAAAATGATTTGACTATGAGATATAAATATAACAGTAAAAACGGAAAGGAGATGCCTTCATGGTTTGTTTTGGGTTTCTTTACAATTATGGTGCCCCTCTGTAGGGAGGAAATACACATTACTCACAAAAAGGTAGGGATATTTGACTTTTGGATGAAATTTCAGGATGATGCTTAAATCCTTTTCTAATCTTCTGATTGTACATGGCCAACTGTTCAATGTTCAGTACTGATTGCTCAGTTTCCTGTTCTCTAACAAGGAGCCTAATGACAAAATTCACATTTGTTTGATCCATGAATTGTCCAATAAATTTTGGTGTTCAGTTAAAATTGGCATTTAAACTGTTCCCCTCATCATGCTGTTCACATTTTGCTATGAGACCAAGAAGACTTTTGACAATTGATCAACAGTACCTTGTCATTGCGAGTGTCATCAGCAGGATGCAACAGAGATACAGAGAGACTGTAAGAGTCACAGAAAGGCATAGAAGTGGACGTGCTTTGGCCACATCCCACACTGATGAACAATGCCCTTCGGAACCAGATGATGAATGCCACACGACTCAAGGGACATTTAAGGGAGAGGCACCCAAGTGTCATGTCAGACCATTTGAAACCGTTTACATCAGCGTAGTCTGTGTGCTGGACGACCTGCAGGGGTACCTGACCACACCACCAGTCACAAGCGTCATCATCTTGCTGGACGAGTGACCAGTGGATCTCAGTGCTGTTCACTGATGAAAGTTGATTTACGCGGTGCAGAAATGATGGCCACCAATGATGTTGGAGTCATTAAGGAGATCATTGTGCATTAGACGCTGTTGTCACCAGATGAGCCTTTGGTGATGGTGTTAGAATGGGCAGGTGTGTCAAGTCAACACCGAATTGCCTTAAACTTTGTGAATGGTACAGTGACAAGCCCCTACTACTTGAATAACATAATTAATCCGCTAATTGTCCTTTTGCATGAACCACACAGGTCTTGTTACATCTTCATGGACGACAATGCTCCAGCTCATTGAGGTTGTATCATTAGGGAACAGCTGCTGGAGACTGGGGTACCTAAATTAGAGTGGCCTGCACATTCTCCAGACCTGAATCTCATAGAAAACCTCTGTGATCAGCTGAGTCGCCATGTAGAGGTTCCTAACTATGTACCCCAGAACCTCAATGATCTGAGGGCAGCCCATCAGCAGACAATAACTCCACTTGTGAACAGCAGGAGACGTCAATGTCAAGCTGTAATTGATGCTCAAAGCCAGAGAAGGGTGTAACCACCACTGTTGGCTTTTGTTTCAATAAATTGTTTGAGGTGATGAAATCGCCATTGCATGCTTCTACTTAAATGCCATACTTTCATGATAAAATATCACTTTAGCTTGAACTTTTTACGTTTTGCATACATTTTACCCGAAAGCCAAATATTCCTAACTTTTTTTTGAGCTGTGTTAATACACAGTGGCATGCAATAGTTTGGGCACCCCTGATCAGAATTACTATTATTTTGAACAGATAAGCAGGTTAAAGACCAAATGTTCTTTAAAATGCATAAAGTTAAAGTGACACGTTTCCTTTTGTATTTTAGGCAAAAAAAAAATATTTTCATCTTTTACATTTTAAAAATTACAAAAAGGACAATGGGTTGATGCAAAAGTTTGGACACCCTTGGAGATATGTGCGCTCAAATAGCTTTGACCAAGGTTTCAGACTTTAAGTAGCCTGTTGGGGTTATGGCTTGTTGACGAGCAACGTTAGGAAAGGCCAAGTGATGCAGATTTCACAGCTTTATAAAAACCCAGCTTCCTCTAACCTTTAAACCAAAAAACAACAGCCATTGGTTCTTCTTAGCAGCTGCCTAGCAATGGTGGTGAACGTCCACAAAGCAGGAGAAGGCTATAAGAAGATAGAAAAGAGTTTTCAAGTTGTCCTTTCCACAGTTTGAAATGTAGTTAGCAGGAACAGTAGAGGTCAAGATAAGGTCTGAAGGGCCAAGCAAAATTTCTGCAAGAGCTGCTCTTAGGATTGCTAGAGGGTTAAATCAGAACCCCTGCTTGACTGCAAAAGACCTTCAGCAGACTTTAAAGTTGTAGTACATTGTTCTACTTTCAGACACCTGCAACAAATATGGCCTTCATAAAAGAGTCATCACAAGTAAACCTTTCCTGCGTCCTCACCATAAAATTCAGCATCAGAAGTATGCAAAATAACATCTAAACAAACCTGATGCATTTTGGAAACAAGTCTTGTGGACTGTGGAGGTTAAAATGGAACTCTTTGGTCACAATGATCAAGGTATATGTGGAGAAAAAAGTGCACAGAATTTCAGGAAAAGAACACATCACCAACCATTAAGCATGGGGGTGGATCAATCATTGTTTGGGGTTGTGTTGCCGCATTGGAAACATTTCATGAGTAGAGGAAAGAATGGAATAAATTAAATTTCAACAAATTCTTGATGCAAACATAACACCATCTGTAAAAAAACCTGAAGTTGAAAAGAGGATGGCTTCTACAACTGTCAAAATACACACCAGACTACCTTAAAAGGCACAAGCTGAAGGTTTTACAATGGCCCTCACAGTCCCCTGATCTGAACATCATTGAAAATCTGTGGCTAAAACCCAAAAGAGCAGTACATGCAAGACGAGCCAGGAATCTCACAGAACTGGGAGACTTCCAAGGATCAATGGATGACCATCCCTCCACCAAGAATTGAAAAACTCTTGGCTGGCTACAAAAACCATTTACAAGTTGTGTTACTTGCCAAATAGGGTGCTATTAGGTGCTAACCATGCGGAGTGCCAAAACTTTTTCATCGGACCATTTTCCTTTTTTGCTCATTTTAAAAATGTAAAAGATTAATTTGTATTTTAGGCAAAAAAAAAGGAAATGTGCATCTTTTTTAACTTTTTGCCAAAAAGAGATCATTTAATATTCAACCTGCTTAACTGTTTACAATAACAGCAATTTTGACCAGGGGTGCCGAAATTTTTGCATGCCACTGTAGTTAAACACGCTATAGATAGAGATACAGAGAATGTACGGTATATATTACAATAGTGTATATAATCAGATCTAAATCCGACTTGACAAGCTGAAGTGTTTTACATTGAAAATCTACCTACTTTCCTACTTAAGGCCCTTGTTCGCACTGGGAAATAACTTTTTCTGAAGAAAAATCCACAAACTCTGGCAGAATACCGCACCCGCGGAAAAAAAACGCGGTCATAATGTACCCACTGTTTGCCGCGGTCTTCCTGCGGTTTTGTCCCTGCGCTTTTTTACCATTATCTATGGCAAAAAACGCAGGTACCAGCGGAAATTAAGTGACATGCTCATTCTTTTTGCTGCAGAAATTCTGCAGCAAAAACCTGTAGGTAAAAAAGTTCAGTGTTCGCACAGCATTTTCCTTTTTCCGTAGGTTTTACTAGGGAAGGACTGCAGCAAGATTAGGAACAAAAACCGCACCTTTTCTGCCTCGAAAACCGTGGCAAATCCACGACAAAAACTGCAGTGTGCGCACAGGGCCTTAGTGCATGTTCACATGCTATGTTTTTTGCATGCATGTTTTCCATTCCAAGTGAAGAATATTTCTGAAATCTCATGCACGTGCTTCTTTTTTTATCTTGTGTATTTTATCCATCAATGTGTTTTTACAAATCTGCCGTATGTCAATTCTGTCAGTGGTTTTGCAGTGTTTTTCAACCACTGAAATGAATGGAGAAAAACACAAGTAAGAACGCGTCAGTCGCACAAAAAACACATAAAAAAGTATGTAAAAACATGGGAAGGAAAAACTGCTTAAATTGCAAACAAGTGGTTTGTAATGCAGATTGGTCTGCTGCAAAAAGTCAAAATGTACTTGTACCTTAAAGGGAATCTGCCATCAGGTTTTTGATCCCTTATCTGAGAGCAGCATAATGTAGAGACAGACATTGATTCTAGCGATCTATCACTTACTGAGCTGTTAACTATCGTTTTGATAAAATCAATGTTTTCTCTGCTGCAGATCTATCAGTTATACAGAGCTCATAAGTATGCTGGACTACCTGGAAGCACCCCAAGTAGTCCTATTGATATCTACTGCTGAATTACCGTATTTTTCGGACTATAAGACGCACCGGACTATAAGACGCACCCTGGTTTTAGAGGAGGAAAATAGGAAAATAAAACTTTAAGCAAAAAAATGTGGTCATGACACACTGTTATGGGGCTAGGATCTGCTGCTGACACTGTTATGTGGGTAATGTCCCCAAATTCTCTACTAAGGTACCCCATCCTGGTAATGATCCTCCTGCCTTGTATATGATCCTGCTATAAACCCCCATCCTGCTCATATATACCCCTATCCTGCTCATATACCAGCATCCTGCTCATATTCCCCCATCCTGTTCATATACCCCCATCCTATTGATATACCCCCATCCATCCTGCTCATATTCCCCCTTCCATACTGCTCATATACTCCCATCCTGTTCATATACCCCCATCCTGTTCATATACCCCCATCCTGTTCATATACCCCCATCCTATTGATATACCCCCATCCTGTTCATATTACCCCCATCCTATTGATATACCCCCCATCCATCCTGTTCATATACCCCCATCCTGTTCATATACCCCCATCCTGTTCATATACCCCCATCCTGTTCATATACCCCCATCCTATTGATATACCCCCATCCTATTGATATACCCCCATCCTGTTCATATACCCCCATCCTGTTCATATACCCCCATCCGATTGATATACCCCCCATCCATCCTGTTCATATACCCCCATCCTGTTCATATACCCCCATCCTGTTCATATACCCCCATCCTATTGATATACCCCCATCCTATTGATATACCCCCATCCTGTTCATATACCCCCATCCTGTTCATATACCCCCATCCTATTGATATACCCCCCATCCATCCTGCTCATATTCCCCCATCCCTCCTGCTCATATACCCCCATCCTGTTCATATACCCCCCATCCATCCTGCTCATATTCCCCCATCCATCCTGTTCATATACCCCCATCCTGTTCATATACCCCCATTCTATTGATATACCCCCATCCTGTTCATATACCCCCATTCTATTGATATACCCCCCATCCATCCTGCTCATATACCCCCATCCTGTTCATATACCCCCATCCTGCTCATATACCCCCATCCTGCTCATATACCCCCATCCTGTTCATATACCCCCATCCTGTTCATATCCCCCCATCCTGTTCATATACCCCCATCCTGTTCATATACCCCCATCCTGTCCATATACCCCCATCCTGTTCATATACCCCCATCCTGTTCATATACCCCCATCCTGTTCATATACCCCCATCCTGTTCATATACCCCCATCCTGTTCATATACCCCCATCCGATTGATATACCCCCCATCCATCCTGTTCATATACCCCCATCCTGTTCATATACCCCCATCCTGTTCATATACCCCCATCCTGTTCATATACCCCCATCCTATTGATATACCCCCATCCTATTGATATACCCCCATCCTGTTCATATACCCCCATCCTGTTCATATACCCCCATCCTATTGATATACCCCCCATCCATCCTGCTCATATTCCCCCATCCCTCCTGCTCATATACCCCCATCCTGTTCATATACCCCCCATCCATCCTGCTCATATACTCCAATCCTGTTCATATACCCCCATCCTGTTCATATTCCCCCATCCTGTTCATATACCCCCATCCTGTTCATATACCCCCCATCCATCCTGCTCATATACTCCAATCCTGCTATATGCCCCATCGTGCTCATATACCATCCTAGTATATGGCCTGTATCCTATAGCACAGAGAAAAAAAATAAACGTTTATACTCACCTTTTCCTCACTCCCTCCAGCACCGATCATCTTTCTTTCTGCCCCGCTGACCTGTGTGTGTGGAGCCGTTTCCCTGCAGCATCAGGATGTCTTCCTGTCTGTGCTGATCAGCTGACCGGCACAGACAGGAAGACATTGCGTGCTGCAGGGGGACGGCTCCACACACGGGGACGGGTGAGTGTACTGATTCACTGCACCCCGCGCTGATGATGATGCGCGGGGGGCAGTGAATACAGCCGCACATGATCACTCCAGGCTGTAATTGCCAGGGGTGATCATGCGGCCGGCTCTTTACTATGCGCGCGTCCCCGCTCATCCTCCCGCCCACCTGCCAGTGCCGGCTTCTGCGCTGAGAGATGGGCGGGATGATGGGCGTGCATATGTAATGAGCGGGCCCACGTGGTCACAGCAGGCTGCTACAGCCTGCTCGTGCCCCCGATGACCCGCTCCACCGCAGCACCCTCCTTCCCGGCCGCAGCCCTATAGTCAGACCATAAGACGCACCCCCAACTTTCCCCCAACATTTGGGGGGAAAAAGTGCGTCTTATGGTCCAAAAAATACGGTAAACAGTGATTTTATCAAAACTACACTAAGCAGCCCAGTAAGTGACACATCTCTGGAATCAGGATCTTTGTCCCTATGTTATCCTGATATTAGATTAGGTTGCAAAAACGTAGTGACAGATTCCCTTTAATTATAACCAGATTAGTAGTACAGTACATTACTTGATCTGTACAATGGGAATACAGGTGACAAGTGACAACTTCTATTTGAGTTGTGATTGTGGCTTCTTTGGTTGTCACATGTTTTTTTTTAATGGCTCATTAGTATTTTAGTAACTGAACTCATCATTACTCCTGGATCACAAGCATGTATATCTTTTCTCCGAGAGAATGGGATCAATTATGTTAATGACATTCTGATCAGAGTTTGATTAGAGTGTCAGCTTAGTGTGATCCAATTCTCTTGCATATGAAAATGTAGCACATGTAAAGCGAACAAAATGTATCCATCTTCTCCATTATGCAAATTTACGGAAATCTGAGTGCACTCGGATGTCATTCGAGGGCAAGTCTGATGATTTCCACAGATGCATAGACTTGATTAGATGCATAGTGTCCGATTTTGATTTGCTACTTGCAGCATTTTGCACATTTTTCTCACTCGGCATGAGAAAAAAACACTGATGGGCACTGCCCCATGGTAAAACATTGGTCCAAGTTCTATCCTACAAAACTTTGGATACCAAATGTCCAAGTTATTTGGTGTGAGCGAGCCCTTAAAGGGAACCTGTCAGGTGCAATAGGCACCCAGAGCTTCGAGCAGTTCTGGGTGTATATTTCTAATCCCTGCCTATCCGTCCCTGTATACACTATCATAGATAGAGATCTTTAGAAAAAGTATTTCTAAAGATCTTTTACCGTATGCTAATGAGCGCGGGGACTAGTCCCCTGGGCATTAGTTCCCTTGCCAGTCGCCCCAATTAGCATGTTAGTACGCCCCTGTGGGTGTGCTAACATGCTAATGAATACGCAGCGTCAGAGGATGATCTCACTCACCTCTCCGCCGCCATCGCGTCCGACGGGTGTGATGCCCAGAGAGGAGAGAATCTGTAATAGGAGGGAGTGGTCTACTGTGTCGAAGGCAGAGGACTGGTCCAGGAGGAGGAGAACAAAGTAGTGTCGCTTGGCTTTGGCGATTAGTAGGTCATTGGTGACTTTGCTTAGGGCAGTCTCAGTAGAGCGATGCAGTCGGAAGCCAGATTGTAGCTGGTCAAAGAGGGAGCAGGAGGAGAGGAATGAGGACAATTCAAGATGGACATGCTGTTCCAGTAGTTTTGAGGCATAGCGAAGAAGTGATATGAGAGGGTATCTAGACACAGTGGATGGGTCAAGGGAGGGCTTTTTGAGGATGGGTGTGACCGAAGCATGTTTAAAGCATGAAGGAAATACACCAATTGTTAGTGATAGGTTGAAGAAATGGGTTAGGGTCGGGATGAAGACTGTGGTGAGATTGGGGATGAGGAGGGATGGGAGTGGATCAAGCGGGCAGGTTGTGAGATTTGATCTTGTGAGTAGAGTGGAAAGATGATCTTCTGTCATGGTAGAGAAGCTGGATTTGGAGGAAGAGGGCTGAGTAGTTGTGAGAAGGGGCTGTGGTGATTGTGGGCCAAAGCTTGCTCTGATGTTCTCAATCTTCTGCTTGAAGAAAGAGGCAAAGTCTTCAGCTGAGATGAGAGGAGGGAGGTGGTGCTGGAGGATGGAGGAGAGAATTGAAAGTGTTGAATAGCTGTTTAGGGCTGTGAGAGAGAAAGGATATGAGGGAAGAGAAGTAGGTTTGTTTTCCAGCAGTGAGTGTGGACTTGAAAGTGGTGAGGGACTCTTTATATGCAATGAAGTGCTCAGTGGAATCGGACCTCTTCCATCTGCGCTCAGCAATTCTGGAAGCCCGTCTCAGTTCTTTAGTCTGACTCGTGTGCCAGGGTTGCCTGTTGATTGTGCGAGTTTTGATGTGTGTGAGGGGGGCAGCTAATTCGAGAACTGCAGAGATGGTGGTGTTATATAAAGTGGCAGCAGCATCTGCATCGTGTAAAGAAGCAATGTCTGAGAGAGGGAGAAGGGACTCAGAGAATGAATGTAAATCAAGGTGTTTGCTATTTCTGCGAGGGTGTGAAAGTTTGTGGAGGGGGGGTTGCATACTTGGAGAAGAGAGGGTAGAGAATGTGAGTAGGTTGTGGTCAGACATGGGGAGAGGTGAGTTAGAGAGGTTAGATAGGGAACAGAGGTGAATGAAGATGAGGTCCAGTGTGTGGCCATTTTTGTGAGTAGCTGCAGAAGACCATTGAGTGAGACCAAAGGAGTAAGTGAGTGTTAGAAGTTTAGAGACATATGAGTGGGAAGTGTCAGTGGGGATGTTGAAATCACCCATGATGATAGTGGGGATATCAGTGGAAAGGAAGTGTAGTAGCCAGGTGGTGAAATGGTTGAAAAAGGCAGAGGCTGGCCCTGGAGGGCGGTAAATGACAGCCGGTTGGAGGGGGAGTAGATGCGGACAGAGTGCACCTCAAAAGAGGGGAGAGTAACAAAGGGTGGCAGTGGAATTGGTGTAAAGGAGCATTGGTCGTAGAGGAGCAAACCTACTCCTCCACCATGCTTGTTACTGGGGCGGGGTGCGTGAGACAGATGGAGACCGCCATAAGAAAGTGCAGCAGGAGAGGCTGTGTCAGAGGGGGTGAGCCAGGTTTCTGTGATGGCAAAGAAGGAAAGTTTATTAGTGATGAAAAGATCATGAATGTAGGAAAGTTTGTTGCAGACAGAGCGAGCGTTCACTAGAGCTCCTGTTAGTGGGACTGGAGGTGCGGGGGTCGGGTGAATGGGTATAAGGTTAGAAGGATTTGAATGTTCCCTTAGTCTGGTTCAGTAGACTACACAATCATGGGGAAAACTGCTGACTTGACAGATGTCCAGAAGACAGTTATTGACACACTCCATAAGGAGGGTAAGCCACAAAAAGGAATTGCTAAAGAAGCTGGCTGCTCTGAATGCTGTATCCAAGCATATTAATGGGAATTTGAGTGGAAGGAAAAAGTGTGGTAGAAAAAGGTGCACACACACCCGGGATAACCGCAGCCTTGATAGGATTGTTAAGAAAAGGCCATTAAAAAATTTAGGGGAGATTCACAAGGAGCGGACCGCTGCTGGATTCACCACACACAGACATATCCAGGACATGGGCTAAAACTCTCACATTCCTTGTGTCAAGCCACTCATGACCAATAGACAACGCCAGAAGCGTCTTACCTGGGCCAAGGAGAAAAAGACCTGGACTGTTGCTCATTGGTCCAGGGTGTTGTTTTCAGATGAAAGTAAATTTTGCATTTTATTTTGAAATCGCGGTCCCAGAGTCTGGAGGAAGAGTGGAGAGGCCACAATCCAAGCTGCTTGAGGTCTAGTGTGAAGTTTCGACAATCAGTGTTGTTTTGGGGAGCCATGTCATCTGCTGGTGTAGGTCCACTGTGTTTTATCAAGACCAAAGTCAGTGAAGCCGTCTACCAGGAAATTTTAGAGCATTTGATGCTTCCCTTTGCTGACAAGCTTTTTGGAGATGGAAATTTAATTTTCCAGCAGAACTTGTCAACTGTCCACGCTGCCAAAAGTACCAATACCTGGTTTAATAACCACAATATCACTCTGCATGATTGACCAGCAAACTCACCTGACCTAAGGAGTCAAGAGGTAGATGAGAGACACCAGACCCAGCAGTGCAGATGAGCTGATGGCTGCTATCAAAGCAACCTGGGCTTCCATAACACCTCAGCAGTGCCACAGGCTGATCGCCTCCACGCCACGCCACATTGATGCAGTAATTCATGCAAAAGGAGCCCCCAGCTAAGTATTGAGTGCATTTACTGTACATGTCATATCTTTCGTTTTATAAGATGCACCGGATTAGAAGACAAACCTCAAATTTAGAGATAAGTAAAGATAAAAAAAAAATGGGTTCAGTTTTATACTCCGGTGTTGTCTTACCGGAGGAGGTCGGCTGCGGTGGTGGAGTGGAGTCACAGGAGGCAGGGGTGGTGCTGGTGGGGTCTGTCCTGGCAGCAGTGGATTTTGTCTTGGCAGCGGAAGCTGTGCTGGAAGCTGTGGCTGTGTGGAGCAAGCCCTTGCGACAGGTGTCCCAGATGCTGCCCGCACGGAGAGGCAGCCTGCCCCTGCCTGCATAGCCAGCCACCTGCTCCAATTCTCCAGCTCCCGGTAAGCTATATTCGGATTTTAAGACGCACCCCTCATTTTCCTTCCAAATATTTGGGAGGTAAAGTGCATCTTATAATCTGAAAAATCAGGTACTTTTCCGTAGGCCAACATTTCTGAGTTCAAAATCATTTTTTCAGTTGCTCTTATATAATATTCTAATTTTCTGAGATAATGACTTTTGGATTTTCATTGGCTGCCATAATCATCAACATTAACAGAAATAAACACTTGACATGGATCACTCTGTGTGTAATGACTTTATATAATATATAGGAATAGATCACTCTGTGTGTAATGACTTTATATAATATATAGGAATAGATCACTCTGTGTGTAATGACTCAATATAATATATAGCAATAGATCACTCTGTGTGTAATGACTCAATATAATATATAGCAATAGATCACTCTGTGCGTAATGTGTTTACATTTTTTATATTTTCTTATATTGAATCACCGAAATAGATTAACTTTTGGATGATATTCTAATTTATATAATTATTCACACACACACACACACACACACACACACACACACACACACACACACACACACACTCACTCTTGTATATATATGTATGGCCATATTTACAGTGTGGTGTAAAGCCATTTCTAGGCAGAGAACGATGTGTTCCTATATTTTCTCCATCCTAAACCTTCAGAGTTATATCTAGGAAGACTTTCTGCTCCTTTTTATCCTCCCTTCTGTAAAAAAAAAAAAATCTTACGAATGAGTCTGCTGGGATGAGGATAAGTCTTGCTTGCGGTGGTTTACAATGAGATGAAAGTGGACTCTTCCCCCCACTCTCACACGGTATTTTTCATCAAGACAGTATGCAAAGCTTAAATGATTATGCAGCTCTGAAGAACATCTGATCAGAGCAAGTGAAACGCGGATCTCCGCACGGCTTTCACAGCTCCGCCACACACTCAGTAGCTTAGTACAGTTAGATCAGCAGCTTTTTTTAATTTTCTTACTCAATTTGTTGTTTTTTTTTTTTTCCCTCCTCTCTTTTTCAGATAATCACTCCTTTTCGAAGACTCATATTGTGTGCCGAGAACAGGAAAGAAATGGAGGATTGGATCAGCTCATTAAAGTCTGTGCAATCCAGAGAGCATTACGAGGTAGGCAATTTCTTTATGTGATGAAATGAAACTTGTGTGATGCACCAAGCGGGGAGTTCAGACCGTAATTGCCGACCCTGGCACTAGGCTGCCAATTTAGGTGCATTTTGTAGTGGTGGGGACGCGCATTATCTGACCATATAGTGGCGAGCCAGTTGTTTTACTTTTTAGGTAGTGATCATTTTAGGATAGTCCTTTTGTATTTCTGTGGGTATGCATTAATATACGCTTATGTGGACAGAGATAAATATTTCTAGAAGTCTATCCAAAGATATTTAAGTAAATTTAAGTTGGAAATAGTAAATTTAAGTTGATATATTATATATAATTATCATTTATGACGTTAGAAACAATCAAATAATGAAATAACATTAATAGCTGCAATATTTCTAAATACAGAAGATCTTATCAGAAGTGTCTGATCTGATTCGGTTTGTTATAGCCTGCGATCCTATAGCTTCGTTATATGCAGCATTTGTCAGGGAGGAAATCTGATTTGTATTTAACGCTATATCTTTCTGGCTTTTACCATTGAATTATTATAAATTACTTTCATGTTGAGATCTTTAGATCCTGCTTTGTGGTATGTTCTTCTACTTTTTTGTTGCATAGATTGATTTAGCTGTAGCTGTACTGCCAAATTTTGTCTCAACTTCTCCCTTGTTAGACCGCACAGTTTAATGTGGAACATTTCTCAGGAATGCATAACTGGTACGCCTGCTCCCATGCCCGCCCTACCTTTTGTAATGTGTGCCGAGAAAGCCTCTCTGGGGTCACCTCTCATGGACTGTCTTGTGAAGGTAGGTGACGACTGAATTAGTTCTGGCACTGATCATTTTTAATTGAATTAGCATGAATTGGGGAACTGCACGGTAAAGAATGTTAAAGGGAACCAGTTTCTAAATTTGAGTGACTGAACTGGTGGTATAATGCTGCAGATCTTGTACGCAGCATCTCAAACACATCTTTCCGTAAACTGTCCATTTTCTCACGATTGTAAAAGAAGTTTTGTTTCAATGCTCACTATAAGGGTAAAGCTTACAAAGAGTCATGGAGGTGGTACTGTTGCCATGCAGAATCATGGCATCTTGACACACCCATACCTTCTAGATTTAACATTCATCTGGGTGTTTAATAACCTTGAAAAAAACAAGCATTGCACCTCCAAATATAGAAAGTGTGAACAGGTGCTAGCTGCTAAAACTGCGCAAAACACAAACAAAAGGATATAGCAGCACTCTGTAAGCACCAAGACATATGCAAACATAGAGTATATAAAATTTAATCTGCATAATGCTACATAAAATATACTTAGAAAAAGGAAAGTTTTTAGCGCAAGTATTGGCCAGTTTATGTGTGCCCATCAACCGCGGCAAGGTAACTTTTCTTTGGTATGACCCAATCTTAATGTTATGTTTCTCCTGGACTAAAAGTCTACAAATCTAGGGACAAATAGGATCTGGCACACTAATTAAAACCACTCTATGGGTGACTGGCGCGGAGTACAGTCAGAGTAGGAGGCTGTCTACACCTCCAATATATACTGCAAAAAAACTAAATATATATATAAATACTTAATTTCCAAATATAGGAAGTGTGAACAGGTGCTAGTTGCTAAAACTACACAAAAGGATTTAGCAGCACTCTCTAAGAACCGATATGTATGCAAATATAGAATATATAAAATTTAAACTGCATAATGCTATATAAAATATATTTAGAAAAATTAAGGTTCATAGCGCAAGAATTGACCAATTCATGTGTGCCCATCAACCGCGGAAAGGTGACCTTTCTTTGATGGGACCCTATGTTAGTGTCATGTCTCTCCTAGACTAAAAGTATACAAATACAGTGCCTTGCAAAAGTATTCGGCTCCCTTGAATTTTTCAACCTTTTCCCACATTTCAGGTTTCAAACCTAAAGATAAAAGTTTTAATGTTATGGTGAAGAATCAACAACAAGTGGGACACAATTGTGAAGTTGAACAAAATTTATTGCTTATTTTAAATTTTTAAAAAAAATAAATAACTGAATAGTGGGGCGTGCAATATTATTCGGCCCCTTTACTTTCAGTGCAGCAAACTCACTCCAGAAGTTTATTGAGGGTCTCTGAATGATGCAATGTTGTCCTAAATGACTGATGATGATAGATATAAGCCACCTGTGTGTAATCAAGTCTCCGTGTAAATGCACCTGCTCTGTGATAGTCTCAGTGTTCTGTTTAAAGCACAGATAGTATCATGAAGACCAAGGAACACAACGGGCAGGTCCGTGATACTGTTGTGGAGAAGTTTAAAGCCGGATTTGGTTACAAAAAGACTTCCAAAACGTTAGCCCTCCCAAGGAGCACTGTGCAAGCGATCATATTGAAATGGAAGGAGTATCATACCACTGCAAATCTACCAAGACCTGGCCGTCCATCCAAACTTTCATTTCAAATAAGGAGAAGACTGATGAGAGATGCAGCCAAGAGGCCCTTGATCACTCTGGATGAACTGCAGAGATCTACAGCTGAGGTGGGAGAGTCTGTCCATAGGACAACAATCAGTCGTGCACTGCACAAATCTGGCCTTTATGGAAGAGTGGCAAGGAGAAAGCAATTTCTCAAAGATATTCATAAAAAGTGTTGTTTAAAGTTTGCCACAAGCCACCTGGGAGACACACCAAACATGTGGAAGAAGGTGCTCTGTTCAGATGAAACCAAAATTGATTTTTTTGGGCACAATGCCAAATGATATGTTTGGCATAAAAGCAACACAGCTAATCACCCTGAGCTCACCATGCCCACTATCAAACTGGTGGTGGCAACATCATGGTTTGGGCTTGCTTTTCTTCAGCAGGGACAGGGAAGATGGTTAAAATTGATGGGAAGATGGATGGAGCCAAATACAGGACCACTCTTGAAGAAAACCTGTTGGAGTCTGCAAAAGACCTGAGATTGTAAAGGAGATTTGTCTTCCAACAAGACAATGATCTCAAACATAGAGCATAATCTACAATGGAATGGTTCACAAATAAACGTATCCAGGTGTTAAAATGGCCAAGTCAAAGTCCAGACCTGAATCCAATCGAGAATCTGTGGAAAGAGCTGAAAACTGCTGTTCACAAACGCTCTCCATCCAACCTCACTCAGCTCAAGATATTTGCAAAGGAAGAATGGGCAAGAATTTCAGTCTCTCGATGTGCAAAACTGATACAGACATACCCCAAACAACTTGCAGCTGTAATCGTAGCAAAAGGTGGCGCTACAAAGTATTACTGTAAAGGGGACGAATAATATTGCACGACCCAATTTTTAGTTATTTATTTTTTTAAAAAGTTTAAAATAACCAATAAATTTCGTTCAGCTTCAAAATTGTGTCCCACTTGTTGTTGATTATTCACCATAACATTAAAATGTTTATCTTTATGTTTGAAGCCTGAAATGTGGGAAAAGGTTGAAAAATTGAAGGGGGACGAATACTTTCGCAAGGCACTGTATATAGGCAGATAAGATCTGGCACTAATTAAACCACTATAGCTAATGGGCAGAGAACACAGTCAGAATAGGAAGCTGTCTACACCTCCAATATATACTGTAGAAAACCAAAACACTGCATCTCCAAATCTAGCAAGTGTAAACAGGTGCTAGGTGCTGAAACTACACAAAACACAAACAAAAGGCTGAGGCAGAGGCAGCACTCTGTAAGCGCCAAGACTTATGCAAGCATAGAATATATGATATTTAAACTGAATAATGCTATATAAAATATACTTAGAAAAATGAAGGTTCTTAGCTCAAGAATTGACCAATTCATGTGTGCCCATCAACTGTGGAAAAGGGAAATAGATGCAGTGATCTCCAAGGCACTGTGGCTCCGATTGTTCCCGCTGGTCTTGATGAGGAGGAGTGCTGGAATCTAATGTTTCTGATTCATTAAGAGGCACATGCGTCCATGTGCGGGGCTCATCGCAAACCTTACTCCAGTCCCTGCTAGAGTAAGATTTGTGATGCAGTAAACACTGCCACTCAACTTGAGTTTGATGAGCGGCTGTCACCGCGCCCTTCCCAGCTCAGGCTTTGGAGACTTTCTTGGAACTGAGTGAAAATGGCATTAAAATGGCAAAAGGAAATTTTAGCGCATCCTTGAGTTGCTCTAAAATTTTACATGTTTTCAAAGCCATTTATGCCAGAATACCAATGCAAAATCTTCTGGTTTTGACCCCTGGTAAACTCTTTTCACATCGGGCATTCTGAGATAAAGCGTCTGTTTTGGCCAGAATGAAAGGCGTTTAAACAAGGGCTCATATGGATGATCTTTATACGTCGTGGCTCAGTGGTTAGCACTACAGTCTTGCAGCGCTGGGGTCCTGGGTTCAATTCCCACCAAGGACACCATCTGCAAGGAGTTTGTATGTTCTCCCCGTGTTTGCGTGGGTTTCCTCCGGGTACTCCGGTTTCCTCCCACACTCCAAAAACATACAGTTAGGGACCTTAGATTGTGAGCCCCAATGGGGACAGTGTTGCTAATGTATGTAAAGTGCTATGTCATTAATAGCGCTATATAAATGAATAAATTATTATTATTATTATTATTATTATGTCGTACAAGTTCATGCTTTTTGGTTCTTCACTAGAAAATCTGATGACTACCTCCTTTTAAGTTATACATAAATCCTATTATGCAAGGTGCATTTTAAGTGTTGTAAATTAATAAAAAAAAATTAAGGGTATATAGCAGCATGGGGGTATATAGCAGGATGTGGGCATATTCCAGGATGAATGTATATAGCAGGATGGGGGTATATAGCAGGATGAGGGCATATACCAGGATGGGGTACCTTAGCAGAGAATTTGAGGACATTACCCCCATAACAGTGTCAGCAGCAGATCCTCGCCACATAGCAATGTGTCCTGACCACATTTTTTGCTTAAAATTTTATTTTCCTATTTTCCTCCTCTAAAACCAGGGTGCGTCTTATAGTCCGAAAGTACGGTAACAATGAGAAGTATTTCTTAAATGATCCTGGCTAACACTTTTGTATATGTGCGGCAACAATCTGATTATTATTAGGGATGATCGAGAATCACAAATATTCGGCAATATTGGGCTTCGCGAATATCCGACAAATAGTTTGCTGCTATGCGAATATTCGATACGCAATGTAAGTCTATGGGAAGCCCGAATAGTTGCTATTCGGCAACTATTCGGGCTTCCCATAGACTTACATTGCGCATCGAATATTCGCAAATCGTCGAATAGCGGCGACCTATTCGGCAAATATAGGCGTTGCCGAATATTTGCGGTATTCGATCATCCCTAATAATTATCCTTTTCTCTCACATAGTTCAATAGTCTGCCATTTTACAACCATCCTGCTTTTACCATAAAAGTGCACTAACTTCTTGGTAAGCTGTGATAGCCTTATGTTACAAAGAGCAGCCAACCGGAGGAAGCAGAGCTACAGGGGGTGGAGAGCGCAGCAGTGTGAGCCAATGAGAAGACTGGAGGTGTGTCTCAGACTCCCCATAGTCTCTGAAGATGAATTGTAGTCAGAAATCACAACTTTGCCCTAATGTAAAGGCAGAAAAACCTGAGGACAATATATCGTAGTTAATCGTACATTGTAGGCACTTGGGTAGTAACTACAAATCATTTTTGATCTCCTCACTGAACAGTTGCTTTAACTATACTCCACAATTAGAAAAAGTCTTAGGTCAAAGAGCCCCTGTCACTTACCATAAATATGTATTTTTTTTACTTGATTTAAATTCTGCTGCTACCCCAAATCTGGATTATTTATAGATTTTTTCTTTTTTAAACTATTACTCTTTTTTCTTTCTATTTTGCTTTCTGTTCCTCTTGGTGCCCTGCATGTAAATCTAGTTTTGTAAGTGAAGAAGGTGTGATCTTGAAGAAGACCCACATATTCCCTTTCTGTTGCACCTGTCAATCTAATAGCAGTGCATTGCTGGAACTTTACTTGCACATATTTCTGAAATAAAACATCCAATCTCTGAACAAAAGGTATGGTTACATTCAGCATCCTAGCTACAGTATAACACTGGCTTTACTTAATATATGAAAATTCTGCTGGTTGGGTACCTTTTAACCCACTGCTGTACACAGATAGATAGAAAAGGTCCCCTGTGTAAGAACAAAATTTGGGCCCTCTGCAGCCCAAAATGTCATCATAATGCACAATTCCCACTACTTTGGATATAGAAATAGGCCCCCTTACTTTTTGGGCTCTTCTGCGGCTGACCAGTTATAACATTTGGGAAAAGAAGCACTTGATTCTGCTAAAGTCCTCAGCATTTCTTTCTGTCCTTCTGTTTGTAAAGGGGTATTGTGCAGTTGATCCTCCTGTACTCTGCCGATGCTGTGCTGTGTGGGTGCAGGGTGCTCCGGCTGGAAGCGTTACCTAAACATCCAGCATGGTTGAATGTCACAAAATGCTGGAATCTGACGTTAGAAGCTACGAGGACTGGTGCTGACAAAAATCCGGTGTTTTTCCAATCTTCCTCGGGGAATAGGCTGCACCAGGAGTGACGTTTCTTTGATTGTGACGGCAATGGGAAGAATGGGGCAGCACCCTCTATAGTGGCCCATAAAGTAGCTGCATGTAAATTTAGTTTTGTTAGCCAAGGAGGTGTGATCCTCAAGAAGACTTCCACAGAGATGAGTTGAGGGTCACACCTCCTTGGCTAAAGAGTAGATTGTTTGATTCTAGGGAACATTTAGATCAGGTAAACAAATTTAATGTCTCTGGCAAGCGTCAGTCCACCTGAAAAGTGTGTTATGTTGCTTGAATAAAGACGCCATACAGTAGGATTTTTTTGGGGGTGGGGTGTGGGGGGGGTGACGGGGATTAAAAAACTGCAACTCTCTGTCCTGGACTGGTTGTGTGGTGCTCTCCTATTTGAGACAGAAGGAAAGATTGCATTGTTGGGGGCCGAAAATGTCACCACAAACCCGTATGCCTTACTTTTAGATTGCTTTGCTCCTTTTCTTATTCTACGCTGCTCGATATATGAACCCGTTGTTGTGAGTTACCAATAATACTTGATTCATTATAGTAACAAAGCCAAAAATGAAGAGGAGAAAATCCAAAGCTCTGAACTTCCTACAGTCTCCATTTCACTTGACCCTTACAAGGTTCATACTGTTACCGCCATACGGAAAACTTGCAGATTATGGATTTTATGAGTAAAGACTCTCAACAAACCTCAGGAAACAGCAATATTGCACTTTAGAGTGAGAATATTGAGTGGTGTTTTTTCCCATATTGACAATTAATGGTCAGCTGGTTTCCGTGAACTCATGGATGAATATCTTCCAGGCATCTTCATGGCCAGTGACTGAAATGGAGTAATTACCACCCTTCCGAGCTATGTGGAAGAAGTCTGGTTTCTGATTGCAAATTAATGGAAAGGAAGAATGTTTTTGTTTCTTTTTCTTGCTTTGACCATGATGTAATCATAAATTCAAATGACGATCGACTAAACCCATTTTAAGGGGGCGCCTGTCACATGGAGAATGCAGTCTAATGTGCGGGCTGTCTGTGAGCGCGGACTGAGGTTCTGGGAAAAGATTCTGTATAAGTTGTGTATTTTATTTATTAGATCTCTGCTTGTTGTGGGTCTTTGAGTCTAGCGGGCGGTCCTACTCGGGGCTTGACTGCTTTCCCTGTATGTGCCTGCACCCAGACATAACTGTTGATCACCGAGTAGGACTGCTCACCTAAATAAAGAGCCTAGAATGAGCAGAGATTTAAGGCGATGTGTGCACGCTGCATATTTAGCTGCAGCTATTTCTGCACTAAATCTGCATTTCTTGGCAGAATAAAAAGTTTTGTACACATTTTTGGTGCGTTTTTTTTATGCATTTGTAGCATACGTTTTTCCATTCGTTTTCTATGCGTTTTCCATGCATTCTGTGGGGAAGAACGCTGCAAAAATGCTGAAAGAATTGACATGCTGCAGATATATTTCTGCACTAAATCTGAAAGGGGAAAAAAAAGCAACATGTTCACAATACTTCAGGATTCTCAGTGACTTTGCTGTTATAAGGATTTGCATGCAGTTTATAACTAAACTGCACTCAGAAACAGTAAAGCTTGGGCTATTTTTCCCCCCAAAAACTATATATCAGAATTTTAATGCACAGAATGCAGAGAACGTCAAATTCTCATTCCTTTGTAAACAGCTTAAACATTTTTGAACTTCCCTTAACATTACTAATAGAGTTTATGCAGGGTATGCAGAATCCCAAGAATTATAGTGCTTGAGAAAAAACATTGCCACAAACCTGTCACCGTAAAAATACAGCGCAATCTGCATTCTGTATGTTATAGAGCATTACACTCCTGTTCTGTGGATAAGCAAAATCCCAGAGCCCCCTACTTATCAGAAATTTACACAATAATATGTTGGATCAAAATGGCTTGTCCAAATATAAAGACTTTTTTTTTACTTAAATGCAGGTAGCAGGAGCTAAAAATCAGCTTTACAGTTGGGCACTGTTTTTCTTCTGTAGCCGCTGTGTTGTACTGTGTAATGCTGGCTGCAGAATGAGTTGAGAATCAGCCATTGAGCTTGTTCTGACGGTAACAGGAGAGTTTGGACATCTTTATTTGTTTTCTGGCTCATTCAGACTACTGATTTTTGCATGCGAGTGCTATCGGTGGTTTTCACGACTAGCACTCATACCTGTGTCTGTAAGGCCATATGGATGTCTGTGATCTTTCACAGACGGAGGCATCCACCGAAAATCATGAAGACAATGTCCAATTTTGACCCAAGGAATGAAACAAATTCAGCAATGCAAGTCTAAGAGGCCGTGAGGAAAATCGGACTGCACTCATATGACATCCAAATGCAGTCTGATTTTCAGTGACTATGAGAAAAGAGAAGGTGGAGAAACTTTTTTTTTTTGTGTCTGATGACACTAGGACCACACTCTGATTAAACTCTAATCCAAAATATTGTTCTAAAATTTGTAACCAAACCCATTCTCAAAATGATTTTTATCCCCAAATACATATAGCTTTAAATAATAAAAAACCCTCCAAAGGTGGACAACCCCTTTACCTTTTATTGGGGTCATATAGTGCAGTACAACATACTAAAAAGGCACTTGGACCAAAGAAGATTGTGCACTAGAATCTTGTCGCGTTTATTTAAATTCATAGTACATTAGTTGATGTATTAGTTTTTGGGGTTTTTTTTTAGGGGAAATTGCCTTAAATGCAGAATTCTTGGGTTTTGAGGGTTTTTTAGGGACCTTTCGGGCTCAATACAACTGTGTGTGTGTGTGTGTGTGTGTGTGTGTGTGTGTGTGTGTGTGTATATGTGTATATATATATATATATATATATATATATATATATACATGTGTGTGTGTATATATATGTACATATATATATATATATATATATATATATATGTATATATATATATATATATATATATATATATATATATATATATAAATATAAATATATATAATGTATGTGTGTGTGTGTGTGTATATATAATATATGTATATATATATTGTGAGGTAGCACGGTCGGCTGCGCAGCAGAAGACACGGGATCCAGGCATTAAGGTTCACAGCACACGGTTTTAATGTCCAAACAAAAAGTCCATAACAAAATACATGTGCCTCTCCAGCAGAGGGCTCAGGGAGTTCTGTTCACTCCCTCACACCCGGCACACCTGCCCTCGTTCCTGTTTCCTTTTAACCCTTCCTTAAGCCTGTAGGGAAACAGCATTAACCCTATAGTGGATTTACTTTCTATCATGGAGTGAGCACAACCTGGGCGAGACATACCGGCCGTCATATATAACCCCGGTCACAGTCTCACATACCCCCCCCCTCAGTTCAAGCGTGCGGGGTTGAACTCCAGCCATCAAGCACGGGCCGCGGGACAAGGCATCGGCGTTGCCCTGCAACCTACCGGCCCGGTGTTCAACCGTAAACCGGAAGTTCTGCAGAGAAAGGAACCACCGGGTAACCCGGGCATTCCGTTCCTTGGCGGACCTCATCCAGACCAGTGGAGAGTGATCCGTCACCAAGCGAAACTGCCGTCCCAGCAGGTAATAGCGTAGGGACTCCAAGGCCCACTTGATCGCCAGGCACTCCTTCTCCACTACGCTATAATTCCGCTCGGGAGGGGTGAGCTTCCTACTCAAGAAGGTGACGGGGTGTTCCTCCCCCTGAACCACCTGAGACAGCACTGCCCCCAGGCCGACCTCCGAGGCGTCAGTCTGTACAATGAACTCCTTCCGGAAATCAGGGTTGACCAGAACGGGCTGTCCGCACAGGACCCCCTTCAGGGCCCGGAAGGAGTCCTCGGCCTGCGGAGTCCACCGCACCATGACGGACTTCTTGCCTTTGAGAAGGTCCGTCAAGGGGGCTGATAGTCCCGCAAAATCCTTTACAAACCTCCTGTAGTACCCCACGATACCCAGGAAGGCCCTAACCTGCTTCGTGGTCAGGGGTCTAGGCCACTTCTGGATCGCCTCAACCTTGTTAATTTGGGGCTTAATCACTCCTTGGCCTATAACGTAGCCCAAGTAGCGGGCTTCCGTGAGTCCCAATGCACATTTCTTGGGATTGGCTGTCAATCCGGCTGATCGAAGCGCGTCCACCACCGCTTGTACCTGTTCCAAGTGGGTCTGCCAATCGGAGCTGTAAATAATGATGTCATCCAGGTACGCTGATGCATACGCCTGGTGGGGTTCCAGCACTAAGTCCATCAACCTCTGGAACGTGGCCGGAGCGCCATGTAACCCAAAAGGCAAGACAACATAGTGGAAGAGACCCTCCGGCGTAACAAAAGCGGTTTTCTCCTTGGCGGACTCCGTTAGTGGCACCTGCCAGTACCCTTTGGTCAGGTCGAGCGTGGTAAAATATCGCGCCTGTCCCAGCCTATCAATCAGCTCATCCACCCGGGGCATGGGGTAGAGATCGAACTTGGATATTTCGTTCAATCTCCTAAAGTCATTGCAGAACCTTAAGGAGCCATCGGGTTTTGGTATTAGGACAATCGGACTAGCCCATTCACTCCGGGATTTTTCGATGACCCCCAGGCGTAACATTGTCTTTACTTCCTCCGATATGGCTTGTCGTCGAGCCTCCGGTACCCGGTATGACTTCAGGCGTACCTTCAGGTGGGGCTCGGTGACAATATCATGTCGTATCAGACTGGTCCTACCGGGCAGCTCGGAGAAGACATCGGGGTTCTGCTGAACCAACCGTCTGGCCTCTCGCCTCTGTTGCTTGGTGAGGGCTTCTCCAATCCTTACTTCCGGTTCGTCCTCTCCGGAGGTCGCTGGAGCCGGATGTGAACGACCCGAAGAGGAGGGAGGTGGGGAAAAAACAGCCATCAGGCTTTCCCGTTCCTGCCAAGGTTTTAATAGGTTGACATGGTATATTTGTTCAGGTTTCCGCCTACCGGGCTGCAATACTTTATAGTTAACCACCCCTACTCTTTCCTTTATCTCGTAGGGGCCTTGCCACTGAGCCAGGAATTTGCTCTCCGCCGTGGGGATCAATACCAACACCCGATCCCCGGGTTTAAAGGTCCGCACGGTGGCGTGTCTATTGTAGCGGCCGCTTTGCGCGGCCTGAGCCTCCTGTAAGTGCTCCTTCACAATTGGCATGACCGCGCTTATGCGGTTCTGCATACCCAAAATGTGTTCAATCACACTTTTATGGGGGGTGGGCTCTTGTTCCCATGTTTCCTTTGCCAGGTCCAACAATCCCCGGGGATGTCGCCCGTATAACAATTCAAAAGGCGAAAACCCCGTGGATGCCTGTGGCACCTCTCGTATGGCAAACATCAAATAGGGAAGCATCATATCCCAGTCTTTCCCGTCTTTTGAAATCACCCTTCTTAGCATGGTTTTCAGGGTTTTATTGAAACGCTCGACTAAACCGTCCGTTTGCGGATGATACACAGACGTACGCAACTGCTTGATCTGGAGTAGCCGGCATAGCTCTTTGGTCACTTTAGACATGAATGGGGTCCCCTGATCCGTAAGGATCTCCTTGGGCAATCCCACCCGGCAGAACACAGCAAACAACTCCCGAGCTATAAGCTTTGCTGCAGTATGTCTGAGAGGTATCGCCTCGGGATACCGGGTGGCATAGTCAACGATCACTAGGATATGCTGGTGCCCTCGAGCGGACTTTACGAGGGGCCCCACCAGATCCATCCCTATCCGTTCAAAAGGGACTTCTATAATGGGTAACGGTACCAACGGACTGCGAAAATGGGTCAGGGGTGCAGTAAGCTGACACTCCGGGCAGGTTTCGCAGAACCGTTTTACCTCCCCAAAGACCCCGGGCCAATAGAACCTTTGCAATATTCGCTCCTGCGTTTTCTTGACCCCTAGGTGGCCACTCATCAGGTGTTTATGAGCCAAGTCGAGGACCCGCCGGCGATGCGGCTGGGGCACCACCAACTGTTCTACCCCTACGCCCCGTATTTCATCAACCCGGTAGAGTAAATCCTGCTTAAGAGCGAAATGGGGGTACCTTACCTGGGCACTGGGCAGCTGTGCCACCCCGTCAACTACTGTCACCCGACTCCGGGCATGTATTAACGTAGGGTCCTGGAGTTGGGCTGTCCCAAACGTATCCGGGGACGCCTCCAACTCCGGGATGGGCTCGACCGTCTCAGCCTCTCCTGCCAATACCTCTAGGGGTGACCTATCGGGTTCACACTCTGTCCCTATCATCGTGACCCCTACGGCAGGGGTCCCGGATTCAGGATTGTAGGGCTCAGGTCCCGGACCGACCAATATCTGAGGGGACTTAGGGGGTCCCCTCCATAAAGTCCAAAAATAGGGCAGATCCCTTCCTAGGATCACGTCATAAGGAAGAGTGTTAAGAAGTCCCACCTCATGTTGCACCTGACCGCAAGGTGCTGTGATGGTGACAATCCCCGTGGGATAGTCGTGGCGGTCCCCATGTATGCAAACCACCCCCACAGTGCGTCCTGTGGCCTTTACTTTAGCTCTCAAGGTGGATCGCACAAGGGTCACTAAGCTTCCGGAATCCAACAATCCTGTAACCGGACATCCATTCACCTGTATTTGGCACAAGTGGGGCTCTGTCTCTGGGGAGACCAGGTCAGCGGTACACACCACCTGAGCATACATTGAACCCCGCCGGGTAACCCCACAATCCATGGGCTCCGTGGTGAGTGGACACTGGGCTTCCATATGTCCCACCCGCTGGCACCGCCAACATCTAATGGGGACGGAAACCCCCTTGACGGGTTGTCGTTTAGGGTACAGAACCTTCCGGACCTCAGGAATGGCGGCCGCGGCCTCAGACGGGACGGTAGGGGACTCCTGTACCGTTGTCAGCGGTGGGTCCTTGGCCCTAGGCTTGGAGGGGCCGGACCGACGGGCGGTACGCAAAGTCTCAGTGTCCCGTATCAAGTCCTGCGTAGCCACATGCCGCTCTACCAGGGACACTAATTGGTCCAGGGTACTCGGGTCACCCTGTCCTACCCACCGTTGAACGGTGACGGGTAAAGTGCGCACAAAACGATCCACTACTACCCTTTCCACCATTTGCGCCGGGCTCAGAGTGTCAGGCTGCAACCACTTTTTTACAAGATGTAATAAGTCATAGGCCTGGGAGCGTACGGGTTTGGCTTCCTCATAGAACCACTGATTTACCCGCTGAGCCCGTACATAGGTATTCACCCCCAACCGAGCCAGTATTTCGGCTTTCAGGGTCACATAGTCAATGGCGTCCTCGGTACCGAGGTCCAGGTACGCTTTTTGGGGTTCCCCCGTCAGATAGGGCGACAATACCTCAGCCCACTGCGGGGCCGGCAGCTTTTCCCGCTCGGCCACCCGCTCAAACACCGCCAGGAACGCTTCCACATCATCACCCGGGGTCATCTTTTGCAACGCTTGTCTCACCGCTTTCCGGACGCTGCCGTCGTCACCCGGTCCCGGGGTTGTTGCTGCCGGTCCGGCACGGATCGACTTGGCCAGGAGAACCATCTGTTCTTGGTGCCTTTTTTCCTGCAATTGTAAGGCTTGCTGCTGACGTGCATTGGCCTGCTCCATCTGTTCTTGGTGCCTTTTGTCCTGCACTTGCAAGGATTGCTGCTGACGTGCATTGGCCTGCTCCATCTGTTCTTGGTGCATTTTGACCTGCACTTGCAAGGATTGCTGCTGACGTGCATTGGCCTGATCCAACTGTTCTTGGAGTTTTTTTTCCTGCACTTGCAAGGATTGGAGCAGGTGTGCATTGGTCTGTTGCTGCTGTGCATTAGCCTGAGCCAAATGCTTTAGTATGTCCTCCATGGCGTCGCCGGGTTTGGGCTGTAGTATAGCCGCTCGAATCCAGGACATGCGCAGCTGGGTCACCAGGGATGGATGCTACACCTCACCGGCTGTCATGCCCGCATTCTCCACCATATGTGAGGTAGCACGGTCGGCTGCGCAGCAGAAGACACGGGATCCAGGCATTAAGGTTCACAGCACACGGTTTTAATGTCCAAACAAAAAGTCCATAACAAAATACATGTGCCTCTCCAGCAGAGGGCTCAGGGAGTTCTGTTCACTCCCTCACACCCGGCACACCTGCCCTCGTTCCTGTTTCCTTTTAACCCTTCCTTAAGCCTGTAGGGAAACAGCATTAACCCTATAGTGGATTTACTTTCTATCATGGAGTGAGCACAACCTGGGCGAGACATACCGGCCGTCATATATAACCCCGGTCACAGTCTCACAATATGTTATAAGAAGACCTGTTGAACAACAATATAGCAAGGATTAAAATGTAACTTTTAATGTTTACTGTCTAAAAACAATAGACCTTAATAGAATAATAGATAAAGTGCAGTGCATAAACAATAGTGATAATAAAAGGATGGTTCTCACCCGATATGTCTCTCCGGAGCAGATCACACACCACCGGAATCGGCAGCATTATGCGATCCGAACCACTTGAGGTTACTGCTGCTGGTGATATGCAGTTAGTGGTAATGGATCGCAGGCTGGGCATGCGCACTGTATGCGCTCCAGGAGTGGAACGCGGACGTATAGTGCCTGTTAGACTGGACTAATTGATCACTGCCTTAGACCTTCTATATCAGGGAATTGGGCATGTGCAGTAAGGACTGCTGGTATACATCGGTGTTCGACTGCGAGGGCTGCATAAACATGTGTCATTGTTGATTACAGGAAGCGCAGGTGATTTGAAAGGTATTTAAGGTAAGGGTGTAACAGTATACAGCGTCCCACTGGCCACTAGCACACACAGAGAAATCGAGCTGTGTGTGAACACATATGCGACCAACGTGCTGTGTGTTGTATACTCCTGCCATTGCAGGTTGTACACATTAATCTCCCCTGATGAACTCTCTGGTAACGCGGAGAGTGAAACGCGTTGGGAGGGGTATATCTCCATTGGGGTAGCTTGACCTGACTTGGTTGCTGCCCTTGTAAGGGCGGAAGCATTTTGCATGGGCACGACAGGGGTAGGAATTATTGAAATTGCTGGTCCCTCCCCTTTTGTCTGATTTTGCCCTCTTCCGCCTGTGGTTCGTTCCGGTGGTGTGTGATCTGCTCGGGAGAGACATATCGGGTGAGATCCATCCTTTTATTATCACTATTGTTTATGCACTGCACTTTATCTATTATTCTATTAAGGTCTATCGTTTTTAGACAGTAAACATTAAAAGTTACATTTTAATCCTTGCTATATTGTTGTTCATATCAGGATTTGGGTTGCACCTTGTTGCCTCTAGGCAATTTTGCTTTTCTAAAGAAGACCTGTTGGCATCACCTGGTATACCGTTGCCAATCTGCTGTCAGCAACTTGTCCATCTCTGCCCTTATGAAGTAATAAATACAATTCTGCCCTTATGAACTAAAACAAATTCAATTAACAAATCCTTTTTCCCCCTCTTGATATCAAATTGGAGGACGTTCAGTGCACAGTAAAGTAGCGCTTTCTGAAAACAAGCTGTGATTCTTCTGTGTTTGCCATGGAAATAACCTACTTTTTCCAATGTGAATGATCTTTTCCACCCCAGGCCTGAAAGCTCCTATGGCTTTAATACAGGTGAAGCACACTTAAAAGTTCACTGTTTAAACACTTCAATATCAGTCAGACATTGCAGAAAACATTCCCATAGAGAAAATCTGATTTTCTTAAGTGTTTATTCTGTTTCCAGCATGCGAGTATGCGAAATATAATCTAACAAGCTGCCGCCTGAGAGCCTGCTTATGCGGCGATATCGGAATCACTGAGGCAGGAGAGCCGCTCTGTGTACACAGCCCCATTACAAACCCTGGCCGCTCCCGCAGATAGATCCGCAGTAATTGCTTGTCACGCTCTCGTCTTGATACGTGTGTAGTGGAATAGAATGTTTTCTGTCTTCACTCACAGTAGTTTCCCAATATGCTTATGGATTCTTCAGTAGTCCCTCATGTATCAGTCCACTTCACATTTGGTGTAGCCTGAATTGCCGCTGCTTGTTGAATGTGTAGATTGCAGTATTTTTTTCCAAGTTAATTATTTTATTTTTTTTTTTCTACATTTATATGAAAATTGCTGTTAAGACCATTTTAAAAGTGACCATTTTTTCCCCTTCTGTTATTCCCTCTATACTCCTGATAATTTAATAATTTCTTTATCTCCCATAAGGCTTCAAGAATTTAGTACATTTTATTTAGTGCTAATTTTAAGTTGTTTACAAGGGGGCGTGGTTCACAGGATCCTCTGGGGTGTGTCCTTAGGCTGTTCTGCATCACTACCCTGTGAGCCACACCCCCTGGGAACGACCATAATAATTAGTGCTAAATTAAAAGGCCCTGATCTCTGGACCTATATGGTGAATTTAAAGGGAATCTGTCAGCAGGTGTTTGCTATGTAAGCTGAGGACCGCATGCTGTAGGGGTTAAAAAAACAAAACTCAACTATGCCTCTGATCTGTGTGTGGTTAATTGTTTACTTAAGCTATTGGCTTTATTTTCTATCCTGTGATTTAACATTACAGGACTAGAAACTCATGTGCAGGGCAGTCCGACACACCCTCTGGTGTGAATGACACCTCAGTCAATTCACAATCTCTATAGAAAGCCTAGTGTGGGTGGGTCAGCTCTCTGGGCTCAGCTACATGCTTAAAACTCAATATTTTGATTAGGCTGCTTTCACGCTACTTTTTTTAACATGTGTCATGAACGTTTTTTTGCTGTAAAAGCAGATCCTGCTTTTACAGCAAAAAAACGCATGCAAACGCATGTGTTATTTTGCAGGATCCTGCCATTTTAATTTTATGGGCGTGCATTGAAGTCATGTGATTGGGAGTCAGTGGAACTGAACGTGATAAATAAGGAATAACGTTTGGAACTCCACTCTATGTCTGAACTGGGTGCAAAAACCTAACAAAAATCACTATATGGAGATAAGGTATGCACACCAGTGACTATGCAAGGGGAGTACATGTAATAGCAGAAACTGCTGTGTGAATACTGACATGAAAAATCCAATAGCTATATGTAAGAATGAAATGTGAAAAATGGAACCTGCATTACTGCCATGAACATATGAACAAAGAGAAATTTAGCTACTGAATTGATCAATGCAATAGAGCCCCAACACTACGCCAAAGTATTTCTCTACGTTGGGGTCCCTAGCTAGTGTGTGTCCTCTCAAGCAGTTAAAAAACTATTATTTTTCATGTCAGTATTCACACAGCAGTTTGTGCTGCAAACGTTATTCCTTATTTGTTAGTAGTTTTTCGTTTGTGAACCCACCCCAACCACACCTATTGCCAATCCACATGATACGTATATATAGCCTGGGTCTCAGCTTCCCATATACAGTAAGTTTTTTAACTGCATGAGAGGACACACACAAGCTAGGGACCCCAACGTAGAGAAATACTTTGGCGTAGTGTTGGGGCTCTATTGCATTGATCAATTCAGTAGCTAAATTTCTCTTTATTCATATATTCATGGCAGTAATGCAGGTTCCATTTTTCACATTTTCACTCTTACATATAGCTATTGAATTTTTAATGTCAGTATTCACACAGCAGTTTCTGCTATTACATGTATTCCCCTTCCATAGTCACTGGTGTGCATACCTTATCTCCATATAGAACTGAATGTGATAGACTGGGAGCCGGCTTCTGACAGCTGCGGAGGCTCGTAACCAAGGTAAACATCGGGTAACTTGCTTGGATACCCGATATTTACCTTGGTTACGAGCATCCGCAGCTGCTAGGAGCCGGGCTGCCTGCTCCCTGCACACGTAACCAACGTAAACATCGGGTAACTAAGAGAAGTGCTTTGCTTGGTTACCCGATATTTACCTTGGTTACGAGTGTCTGCAGCTCTCAGGCGGGGGAGAGAGAGGGAGGGAGAGGGAGGGGGAGGGAGGGAGGGAGAGGGAGGGGGAGGGAGGGAGGGAGAGGGAGGGGGAGAGAGACAGAGAGGACTGATGACACCAGGCTGGTTTCTGTGCATGCTCAGTAGAGTAAGCAGGATCCTGTTTATCAGCATGCCAGCGTTCACATGCGTTTGCATGCAGTATAGTCAGGATCCAGCAATTTGCAGTATTTGGACGCAGCTCAAAAACGCTACAAGTAGCGTTTTTGAAAAATGTTAAACAACTGCAAGTTGCTGGATCCTCACTATAACGCACACAAACGCATGTGAACGCATGTTGACGCGAGTCCATTGCAAATGCATTGAAATGAAAACGCATTTGCACTGGATCCGTTTTTGCGTTAAAAAAAACGTTCAGGACGCATGTTAAAAAAACGTAGTGTGAAAGCAGCCTTATGTAGGAACGGCTGCAACCAGTAATCTATGTGATACACCGTTAGATTCAGAATCTCCTTGCCTACATTATGATGCTGTCAGATTAAGTAGAAAAAACCTGCTGACAGATTCCCTTGAAGAAAAACCCCAAGACACTTAGAGAAGTGGGAATAAAGTAATATTTAAATCGGACTATGTTAGACCTGGTGACAGATGAATTTGAGCAATGTTTCTGGCAGTGAAACTACCTCCGGGAAAGCGATTTCTGCCCTTCATCCTCATGCAGGCATGGCAGTTTGCGTCTCACATTTATCATTAGCAGATTTCCCGTCTTTTACATTACATAAATATGGTAGCATGTCTCCGCTGAGTGCAGGCCGTGTATCTCTGTAGAATAACACAGATTTGTGCTATAAATGCAAACTGATCACTGCAGATCTGTGCCTGGGGCAAGTTTCCCTAGAACCGTATCACATGGGAGTAAATATTTAATGTTGCGTTTAGTTTCCTTAATGACTTCAGTGTAACTGCTTGTACTAATATGTATTTTTTTAATGATTTTAGTGTGTAAATTTAAAGCTCATAAGAGATGTGCGGTGAGGGCTACAAACAACTGCAAGTGGACAACGCTAGCCTCCATTGGCAAAGATATCATTGAGGATGAGGATGGTGTGAGTATAGATGTTTTCCCTGCAAGATCCTAATGCGGAAACCATTAAATGGTTGAGACACTTACTGACTTAATGGCCATCTTGTTCTCCACCGGGAGCTTTTATACTGAGCATTCTTTGCCTCGTAAATATCCAACTAATGATCTCCAAATAGTCACCGGTCGCCACTGATCAATGTACCTCTGAGTTGGCATTTATAACGCTAATAATTTGCAATATTTACATTTTGTTTCCAACCGTTCTTCTTTTCAGATAGCAATGCCTCATCAATGGCTGGAAGGAAACTTGCCGGTCAGTGCCAAATGTGCCGTATGTGATAAAACATGTGGCAGTGTGTTACGCCTGCAGGATTGGCGGTGCCTTTGGTGTAAAGCAATGGTAAGAATATCCATTTTTGATTTTTCCCCATCTACACTTTAGCTTTATTTATTTTTTTTGTATTTTTCTTAATGGCCAAAACATAAAATTAAACATTTCCAATTTATAAATAGTTGTGTGTTTTTTTTTTCTTTAATTATTACGAATTATTTGCTTCCTTATAAAGTTAGTTCTCTAAATTGTACTTTAAATGTAAATGAACAATCTGCATATACCTTCAGTAATGTAAAAATCCATGGATAGGACTGAAAAACTGATGTCTAAGGGGTACTTTGCACACTACGACATTGCAAGCCGATGCTGCGATGCCGAGCGCGATAGTCCCAGCCCCTGTCGCAACAGCGATATGTGGTGATAGCTGGCGTAGCGAAAATTATCGCTACGCCAGCTTCACATGCACTCACCTTGCCCTGCGACGTTGCTCTGGCCGGCGACCCGCCTCCTTATTAAGGGGGCGGGCCGTGCGGTGTCATAGCGACATCACACAGCAGGCGGTCAATAGAAGCGGAGGGGCGGAGATGAGCGGGACGTAAACATCCCGCCCACCTCCTTCCTTCCGCATAGCCGACAGGAGCCGTGGTGAAGCAGGTAGGAGTTGTTCCTCGCTCCTGCGACTTCACACACAGCGATGTGTGCTGCCGCAGGAACGAGGAACAACATCGGACCGTCGCAGCAAGGTAATTATGGTGTTCGCCGACGCTACACCGATGATACGCTTACGACACTTTTGCACTCGTTAATCGTATCATCTAGGCTTTACACACTACGATGTCAAGAGCGACGCAGGAAGTGCGTCACTTTCGACATGACCCCACCGACATCGCACCTGCGATGTCGTAGTGTGCAAAGTACCCCTAAATCTGACCTTAGTTTCAATCTGCAATCTCTAATTTTTTTGCTGACTTTCAGATATGCCATTTGCAACATTAACATTGCTGCTGAAAAGTGTGATTTCCCTAGGTCCTCTCCTGTAGTTACACTAATACATGGTCTGATTTCATTCTCCCTCACTTTCCCTATAGATCTATGCTGCTTCGTTCCTCTCTATTTTCCTTCTTACACTTTGCAGTCTCTGTGATCTGCCTTCTCTACAGACTTGGATGCTGTCCTCTCACAACACTGTTTAGGGCCTCCTTCTTCCTAGGTCCTCTCCTGTAGTTACACCAATAGATGGTCTGATTTCCATCTCCCTCACTTCTCCTATAGATGTATGCTGCTACATTCCTCTCTATTTTGTTTCTTCCACTTTACAGTCTGTTTGATCTGCCTTCTCTGAAGACTTGGATGCTGTCCTTACTCTGCTGTTTAGGACCTCCTTCTCCCTTGGTCCTCTCCTGTACTTACACTAATACATGATCTAATTTCCATCTCCCTCACTTTCCCTATAGATATATGCTGTTACGTTTTGCTCTATTTTCTGCCTTACACTTTGCAGTCTTTTTGATCTGCCTTCTCTGTAGACTAAGATGCTGTCCTCTTACTTCACTGTTAAGGGCCTCCTTCTCCCTAGGTCCTCTCCTGTAGTTCTACTAATACATAGTCAGATTTCCTTCTCCCTCACTTTCCCTATAGATCTGTTCTGCTATGTTCCTCTGGATTTTCTTTCTTACACTTTGCAGTCTGTTTGCTCTGCCTTCTCTGAAGACTTAGATGCTGTCCTGTCACTCTGCTGTTTAGGACCTCCTTCTCCCTTTTGGTTTATGTAACACTGAGCGACTGTTAAAATAAGTACAGGGTAGAGGAGATAATGTTGACAACATTCAGCGACTACTGTAATTTTGGATCTGTCAAAAGCAACAGCATAGCTGGCTATGTAAATGAGTTGCACATAAGTAACATGGTAGATCGTAATTAATTTCAATACACTAAGAAGGAGATGCAAAGTCTAGTCCTCCCATTTCAGTACACTGAGGGGTACTGTACAGAAAGCTTGGGGGGAGTTTGGTTATTTTTACGCTGGAGCTTTAAACAGGATTATGACAAAGGAATGTCGTTTAGGTTTCATGGTCCAAGGCATTGTAATATGTAGATATTTGGATAATTATCCTTTAGGGTTTCCATGTGCAAGACAGGTGCTCCTAATTTATTTTATCATCCGGATGATATATTCCATCAATTCTCATATATATGCTATGTATTTAATGGGAAATGATTAGATGGCCAAGCTTCCAATTCTTATTATTTGTGCTATGTGCAATTTGATTTGATATTACAGTATTTTGTAACCTGTAAGAAGAATTTCACATATTTTTTTTTTATTATGTATTTGGGTTTTTTGTGTTACTTGAACAGCATTAAGGGGAATCTGTCAGTAGGTTTTTACTATTTAGGCTACATTCCCACAATGAGTATTTGGTGAGTTTTTGATGTTGCAGATTTTCTGCAGTATTTCTGCTCCTATTATAATATTATGTGTGTTACGTTGCATTTTTTAGTAAGTTTTTTTACATGCATTTTTGACGCTGTAGTTTTTGTCTTAGTGGTATGGCATGCTTAATCCCCCCCCACCCCCTCTCCGCCCAAAAAAAAAAACTGCTCGGTTTTTGATACTTCTGGTATTTGGCTTTGACAATGCTTTATTAACACTGTCATGTGCGGATTCCATGCATCTTTGATGTGTTTTTGCAGTGGAAATGCACTAAAAAGCCATGTGCATTTTTCCTCATCTAATGCGGTTCTATAGGGAAGATCTGCACATAAAACTCTGTTTACCTGCTAGAGAATTTGCCAAGTTCCTGATTTGAAACGCGCACCGCGGTCAGTTTACGCAGAGTAATAAAGCAGCACATTGTGCAGGAGATTTCTATAGATCCCATCCACTCTGCTGTATCTGTAAGGGTATGTTCACACGATTAGGACACACTGCATCCTGGGCGTAGCATGTCCTCCGCAGCTGCCCGTGCCCACGATCAGGGTTCATGCCGCTTAGCTCCATTCTCCCTGCGGAGAACACTCGCTTCTTCGCAGCATAAATTGACATTCTGCAGTTCAGAAAGCTGCTCCGGATGTCAGTTTACGCTGTGGAGAAAAGATGCACAGTCTGCATGGATTTCTATAAATCCCAGCCACTGTTTTTACTGTACAACGCAGTGTTTTGGACGTAGCAGAAACAGTGTCCAAAGCGCTGCAAACCCTGATCGTGTGCACACAACCTAAGACGCTGTGTTTGTGATGTAACGAAAATATGCAGCATGAGAAACTCATGGGTACAGAGCCTTAATCTGAGAGCATTATGTAGGAGATGAGAGCCTGATTAACACGGATGTATCACTTATTAGGCTTTGTGCTGTAGTTTCAATTTCATCAGTGTTTTATCAGCAGGAGCTTATCACTGCCTGACTAGGTGTTGATGGAAAGCCAGACCAGCTAATTTGTATACCCCCTCCCCAGCACTAATTTACAGGTTGCTTACCATACAAAGTGTACACAAGAAGCTGCCAATCAGGGGTGTGGGTGGGGTTATACACTCAGTGGAACTTTGGATTATGAGCATAATTTGTTCCGGGAGTGAGCTCTTAAACCAAGTTGCTTTTATATCAAAGCAGATTTTCCCATAGGAAATAATTGAAATGCTGACAATTCGTTCCACAACCCAAAAATATTTGCTGTATTTATACAAACTTATTACAGTAATACAAAATAATGTCCTGTATTCATATAAAATTATTACAGTACACTGATACAAAATGCTGTACAGAACATATAAAGCAAATTAAACTGGACTTTAGCTTACAATAAAATTGTTGGTGTGCGAGAGGTACAGTATAAGCAATGTGCTGCACTGGTTATCAATAAGAAAGAACAATACTATATCCACAAATGCAAATTGTTGATAGACATGCTGTATAGTATATACTGTACTGTACAATGGTATACTGTATACAGTACATATGTACAGAAAGTTACCTCCGAAACGGGTTAGAGTGCGGTGAATGGACAGAACCCGACATGTGCACGGTGAGTATTTGCTCTTCCTGCAAAGCATTGCTCTTAAACCAAGTTACAAATGTGTAGAAAGCTTTGCTTGTCTTGCAAAACGCTCCCAAAACAAGTTACTCTTCAACCAAGGTTCCACTGTATTACATTTACTGCCAGGATTTCATGAACTGCACCAAGTAGTTAAGTAAGTGATGCATCACTGGAATCAGGTTCTCTAACTCTACATTATGCTGCACTTAGTAAACATTGCAAAAACCTTCTGACAGATTCTCTATAAAACCAAAAAGATTTGAAAAAAAAATTAATTTTACATATAGGACAAAAAAAATCAACAATTCAAAAACCTAGTGCAATTGTGAGCGTGGCCATTAAGTATGTTTTATGTTTTTTTCAGGTACACACTTCATGTAAGGACCAATACCCTCGAAAATGCCCCCTTGGCCAATGTAAAGTATCTATAATACCTCCCACAGCACTCAACAGTATAGACTCTGATGGTATGTGCCTACAGAATGGAGTATTTATTTAATCCTTCAATATATGCAATGTTTAGGTATGCATCATCGGGGGCTTTCCAATTATGTTTTTCTAAAACTTTTACAACTTATTATATGATATTGCAAATTAAAATGGTCTTGATCTTGTGCATGGGTTATTGGCTGACATTGATAACAATTGTATAAGATAAGAAGACTGTGGCCATATTGCTTTTCTGAATACTTTATGGCAAGTATTTCACATATCGGAGTAATACTATGGTTTGTTTTATAGATACAGTTTTTTTTATTTGTAGCTGTGAATTGACAGATGAACAATATAACCTACCTTTATTCTTGTGCCAGGGTTCTGGAAAGCGACCTGCCCTCCGTCTTGTGCCAGTCCCCTACTTGTCTTTGTAAATTCAAAAAGCGGAGACAATCAGGGTGTGAAATTCCTCCGAAGATTCAAGCAGTTGCTGAACCCCGCCCAGGTGTTTGACCTGATGAATGGAGGACCTCATTTAGGGTAAGAAGCTTCCGGTTTATGGAAACCTAATTACTGGATAAAAGGCAAAAATGGGGCTTATTTTATTGGAAAAAACTTTCAAAACCACATCATGCTTATGGAGCAAGCCTAAAACTAGCTCTTTGTTGGGATTCTTGGAATCTGTCCACTCAGATACTGATCAATCCCAAAACTGGACTATTTGTGTACTACTGATGAGCCATTAAATACAATAGTGTTTGAACCCCTATAATTTTCTCATGCAAATATTGTCCTAGTATTTTTAAAGGGAAATTGCGGCTTCATTTTTACAATTGGGAGGTGAGCAGGGCCAGTGACTTCGTCAGATGACGCCTGTGAGGTCAAATGTGTGAGTGGCGGGTGTTGTCTTATTATTTAAAAATAAGAACGTTGGCTCATACCTCTTGCTTATACATGTGACCTCGATTTTACAGTTATCTATAGACGTGCCGTCACTGGCCCTGCTCACCTCCTAATGCAGAAGTGAGCAGAGCTGGAATACCCCTTTAAGCTATCAATTTTGTTGCAGTGATTACTAGGGGTCCTAGTGGCCACATCCCCAAAATAACATACACTGGTAACACTAACCTCTTTAAATTGACACAGAAATAAAAAAAAAAAGAACAAAAGTTTTTAACTCTTGCAAGAAAAGACGAGGCATAAACATGTTTTTTTATTTTTTTCTTTATATAAGGATCATCAATATATTTTACCTTATTAAATGTTGATACTTTGCAAGGCGTTGAAAATAGAATTTTAGGGAATAATCAAAAGAATGAAAAAGGTTTTCAACTACTAGTATGACCACCTTTCTTTTATCCTAACTCTTCCTAATTAACACTTTCTTACTATACTTCTGCTATCTACTTTGTGCCTGTAAGCTGATCTGAAACCGGCTCATAAATAACTTTATTGTTGTTGTAGGTTTGATACGTCCTACTTTAGACCGAAATCGGACCAACCGAGCAGGACACATCACTGGTGGGGCTGCCTCTCTGTGAGTGACAGCAGTCTGGCTACACTTCACTTTCCTCTTAGCCCCCACCAGTTATATGTCCTGCTCAGTTGGTCCGATTCTGGTCTGCAATAGGAACGATCAAACCTACAACAGCAATAAAGGAATTTACAAGCCTGTTAGAGAGCAGCTTACAGGAGCAGAGTATATAGCAGAAGTATATTATAAAAGTGTTAGGAAGAGTTAGGTTAAAAGAAAGGAAGTCAAATCAGTAGTGGAAAATCTTTTTAACCCTTGCAAATTTGCAAATCAGTAAATAAAGCATAGGAATTTGCTCATCTGTTTCTTAATGACCTATACCCTTAAATAGATTGTACCAGATTTATAAAGTGATGTCTTATTTTATTCTCTCATAAATGGCAATACTGTTTATGTGCCGTACTTTGGTTGTGACTGTGAGCCACTATACTCATTCCACAATTATGAAAAAACACCCTTTTCCTAATATTAGGTTTCCCTAAGATTAAATGTAAACCTGCTCGTGGGCGCTTCATGACCTCTAACTTTGTTCTTTTATCATTTATTTTCTTATTTTAGTTTACGATTATTTCAGAAGTTTGATAATTTCCGGATACTTGTATGTGGTGGCGATGGAAGTGTTGGCTGGGTTTTATCTGAGATTGATAAACTTAGCTTACATAAACAGGTCAGTATATAAAGCCTTTCACAAAATATTGTCCTGCATTTAACTGTTCTATGGCATTCAGTTTACTCGGTTTTCTAGGGGTGAAGGCAACTGGTACTGCTGGCAGTGCGGCAGAAGCTCCTCCCACATGCAGTGGCCAATGGCTGTATGGTTTCATTATAAAGTCATTCAGCCATTGGACACTGAGGGTGGGTGGAGTTTGCAACACGCGGCCAGCGGCCCCTTCTGGTCTCAGCCTAATAAGCTATAATCCCTAACAATAAAAATTGGCCTTTGAGGTATGTATGTTACTTAACTGGGAATAATGTAGTGCCAGGCCACACAATGGGAAGAAGGTAAGCTAGCGGAGGCAGCGTGATGCTCTGGGCAATGTCCTGGCATTCATGTGGAGGTTTCTTTGACACATACCTCCTACCTAAACAGACCAAAGAGAGCCCCATAACGAGAAGAATATTGTTTAAAACGTGTTTCCAGTTTTGGGGAAAACCCCTGTCACAGCAAAAAAGGGCAACCAGTCCAGTTAGCCCAGGCCAACACATGGTTGAGAGGCTTGTCTGCATCCTGTTTGTGCATTAGATGTGTTGGCCTGGGCTAACTGGACTGGTTGCCCTTTTTTGCTGTGAGTACATTTTATAATACATTTTTGGGGGAGTTTTTATCTCCTCTTCTTGTTGCTATTTTTGAAAACCCCTGTCACCTGATTGCAGTTTGTATTAAAAAACACTTTTTTTTTTTTTATATAATATAAATATACTCACCCTGTCACTGCTTCCGCGGAGACCCAACACTGAGTAAATAAAGCACCATTTGTGGGGTTTTTTTTCTTCTTTTTTTTTTTTTTAAGCAATAGCCAGGGGACAGGTATTTCCTGACACCTGAACCCCCCTTTAATAGTAATGGACTCTTGCAGCATAATGCACCTTACTGCAAAGATTATTCAGGAATGGATGGAGAAACATGATAAAGAATCCAAAGTGTTGACTTGAATTCTCCCAAATATCAATCAATCCAGTCTAGCATCTGTAGGATGTTCTGTAAAGAAAAGTCTTACAGGAATTTAAGGAGTTTCTGCTAACATCTTAGTGCCAGATACTACAAATGCCTTTAGAGGTGTTAAGGAATCTGTGTCCCAACATGTCAGAGCTGTTTTGGCTGCAGGAGGGTCTACCCACACAATATTAGGCTTTTAATGTTATGACTGATCGAGATATTTGGTTACCATTAACATCTCACTCATGGCTTTTTAGCCTGTTCATGGGAAAATTTGAGGCTGTGTTCAGCTTTACTGATATTGGCCTTCCATTCAGCTGATATGGACTTGTTTCAGTAGCCAGACCCTTTTTTTATCACCTCAAGAATGGAATGCCTATGAGTGTGTAAATGGGACCCCTCAACAATCTCTTAACACTAGAAGTCCCAGAGAGGGGTCATTTAACATTTCTACCTTTTGGAACCCAGAGACGGGTCGAATGACCTAAAGGATTTTAGCTAACATCCTATAATCACCGTCTTTTGTTCTGTAATAAAGGCCATTACTGTCGCACCACAGGAGGTTGTGGTTTTTCATTGAGTTTAGCCATTTAGTTTCTAGTTAGTTCTATTCAGTTTATTGTATTTGATAATATAAAGACTATAAGGTCATTTGACCCTCTTTCGGGACTTCAGGGGGAAGCTCGAAATTTCTGGGAATTCTAGTGTTAAGTAAAACGTTTTGGGTCATGTTTTAGTCCATATTTGTCCTTATCTTAATCCTGGATTTGTCTCAAAGTTCCTTATATTATACATTTATCTTGTCTTTATTATTTTGGGATCTGAATTTCATATTTTCTTTTGTAATTTTAAACTACTAATTTTAATAATATGAGGTACAGATCATCCAAGTGGAATTCATGGCTAGTAGTGAGCTGATTGGTATGGCTGACGTGAAAAATATTCCTGGATAAGTAATGTATGTCTTCAATGTCCACCTATTCTGTAATGTAATATTGTATGTCTCTCCCTGTAACCATAGTGTCAACTTGGAGTCCTTCCCTTGGGTACTGGCAATGACCTGGCGAGGGTGCTCGGATGGGGCGCTTCCTGTGATGATGATACACAGTTGCCACAGATATTGGAGAAGTTGGAACGTGCAAGCACTAAAATGTTGGACAGGTGAGATTTCTTTAGATATATCCTCCAAAAAGCTGTATTTTATCCTTGTATTTGGTCAGATTTAGGTATACACCCATCCTCCGTACCAGAATGCACTACATGTAATTAGCTACTAGTATTCATGTGTTTCCCACCGTCTATATTCAGTATAGATTAGTAAATCCAGTGTATACACAAGCCAGGTTCTCAAAAATGAAACCACTGGTTTAGACTATTTTTTTGACAACCTGTTTCACCTTCTCGTGACATGAGCAACATGACAAAAGTTAACCGATACAAAAAATCTGTGGAAAAGTTCTGCCATGGTGGTGACTTTTATTCATTGTTGGGTAGTAGAATTTATTAAGGTAAAATCAGAGCTCAGCGTTGTAGAGAAGGCCATAGGTCAAAAAGATCTCATCTCGGTCTCGACTCGTTACATACAATTGACTCCTATGTTTAAAGCTTCTATGTATCCAGGTTAGAAAGCACTGTATTCGGAATCGATTTGCAATCTTTTAAGTTTTCTTCGAATTGTACACTTAGTTATTTCTAAAGACATATCTACAAATGTCTTGACATTTTATTTGCTTGACATATGTAGAGAAGACAGTGGACACCAATGGCAATACAATTTACTACAGTTGTTGGTCAAGGCGCAAAGCAAGATGGTTTTTAACTAGTTTGGATTAATGGAAAAAAATTTTAAGAATTTCTTAAGATCTACTCTGTTGTGCAGTTTGCTCAGGTTGAAAGATAACAGTAAATGTATATCAAATTGCTCACCTTCTTGGATTAAGCTGGAGGCACAATGTCCATCATGGTCTTTAATTAATATATTACCATAAGGACTGCTATTTCCATTACTCTTTGGGAGGTTGTATGCAGAGAAGATATATGAATCTCCAAAAGAATATTGTATTTTGACAATGTTCCCCAAAAGTGGGTGAGCCGTTGACTTGTTTAGAATAGGTTTTTATTATTGTGTTAAAATAATGTATTTCGAGGTCTAACTTGCTCCTTCTGAGACAAATAGACCAATGATCTTACATCAAGTGCTCCGGGACATGGTACTCCATATGTAATGGTCCCTAGTCATTACTAAATATCACGGTATGTTATGGCTCTCGTACCAAAGCAGACATTGTGCAAAAAGCAAAGCTAAAATTGCCGCCAAAGTTAATTTCAATAAGATTTTATGATCATTACTTGCTACAGTTCCTGTGTCTATCAAATTAAGACTTAAGCCTGCTTTACATGTTACGATTTCGCATACGATATCGTATGCGTTCGTAACCGCCCCCATTGTATGTGCGGCACGTTCAATTTTGTTGAATGTGCCGCACAAACGATTAACCCCCGTCACACATACTTACCCGTCCATACGACCTCGATGTGGGCGGCGAAGTCCACTTCCTGGAGTGGGAGGGACGTTTGGCGTCACATCGACGTCACGCGGCAGCCGGCCAATAGAAGCGGAGGGGCGGAGATGAGCGGGATGTAGACATCCCGCCCACCTCCTTCCTTCCTCATTGCTGGCCGGGAGTCGCAGGACGCAGGTAAGATCTGTTCATCGTTCCCGTGGTGTCACACACTGCGATGTGTGCTACCCCGGGTACGAAGAACAACCGGACGTTCAATTCATGAGGAATGAACGACGTGCGTGCGATGAACGTTTTACCGTTCATTCACAATCGCATGTAGCTGTTACACACTACAATGTACCTTACGATGCCGGATGTGCGTCACTTACGACGTGACCCCGCCGACACATTGTAAGATATATTGTAGTGTGTAAAGCGGGCTTTATGTTTGAAAATTGTAGAATCATAAGAGACTGTACTGTATGAAATTGATGACCTGCGCACCAGTATACATAGACTGATGGAAATGTATGTTTCACACACTGTTCTCATTGGACACTTTTTATGGCAGGTGGAGTATAATGTCGTATGAGTTGAAGTTGCCATCAAAAACCTCAATACTTCCCATATCTCCGGAAGAGGAGTCTGAAGAGTGCCAAGTAAATGTTCTTCTATCTATGGAAAAAAAGACAAAAAACGCCAGCTGATCGCTAATAGTAATAAATCCGCTGCTTCAAGGCAATCACCTGACAATCTTGCTCCAGACCAGGACAGAAGTTAATCGACAGAGAAATATTGAAAAATATTAAAAATTAATAACATAGCAGTAGCGGAATAATGATCTGACAGTGTAAAAAATTATTAATGGAACAAAAATTATTAATTTTTTACACTGTCAGAATATTATTCCGCTACTGCAATATTCTCAATTTTTAATATTTTTCAGTAAGTTTTTTTTTAATTTTTTGCCTGCTCGCTGGACCTTCCTTTTTCTCTTTGATTCTTCTACGTACTTTTTTTCCAGTATAATTTTGAGCTGTTGTTTGCCGTTTTGATGGTATACTATATTTGTATGTTATAAGAAACATTTTATGCAGTTGACTTTTTTGTAAGAAATTAGCCATTTAATAGTATTATTTGTGAGGTCTTTGGTCTTGCTCTGTCGAAGGATAGTTCAGCAAAGGATACTTGTGCAAAAAATGTGCAAGACTTCACAAGCAGAAATAAAAAAAAAAAAATCACTTTTTATTGACACATAATGGAAAAAAAAAAAGTATAAAAACATACAAGACCATACGCAAATAATGAGTTAGGTGAACAGAAGCTTAAAGCGTATATCATATTTCATGTAGTAAAGATGAAAATAAGACCTTCCCCAAAAATATGCCCTAGCAGGATTTTTCTGCCTATTTGTAGTATGGTTAAAATATAACCCTACTTCAAAAATAAGTCCTAGTTGCTGATCAGCATACTAATAGTATCCTGAAATAGGGTTTGGGCAACCCTTTCAGGATCTGTAACTTTTATTGTTGTATGTTGCCCCGTTGTGTTGCTGTAAGCCCTGACGTTTATAGTCACATTCCGCCTTATTAATGGAATGAATATTCATCCCTCTTTCTACCCATGATCCCGCCCAGTCCTCTCCCGGTATCAGAAATTGAAATTTGTGTTAATGGAAAAAATGAATATTGACTTCCTTCCCCGCCCACCCGGGTGTCATGTGACATGATTCCCTCAGACTGTCATATTACTGTCCTAAGATCGCAGCGCAATACTCACCCTGGCGGGCGGCTCTTATAACCAGAGCGTGACAGCTGAAATGTGTGCCGATACTCTCGGGTCAGTAGAGCTCCCAGGCAGTGCGAACATTGCGCTGAAATCCTTGAGCAGCAATACGACCGTCTGAGTGAATCACTGACACTGCACAGAGGGGTGGCTGGGGGAAGGGGGAAAATACTCATTTTTTCATTAACAAAAGTTCAATTAACTAATGCCAACAGAGGGGTGGGCGGGATGAACGGTGAGAAAGGGGGGTGGGGGGTGAATATTCAATTTTTCATTAGCACAAGTTCCAAATACTGACAAGGGCAGAGGGCTTTGTGGGTTAAGGAGGGGAATATACATTTTTTCATTAACAAAAGTTCCAATCACTGATGTCGGCAGAGTGGGGTCTGGTTTATGGGCTGGAGAATGGGTGAATATTCATTTTACATTAACGGGTAACCTAGTCACTACCACCAATACAAACTATTAGACATTTCCTGAATGTGTAGGAATATGTAATTATGTAAATATGTAATGAATATGTCTCAATGCATCTTTTGGAGCTAAAAATAATGCAAGGTCTTATTTTTGGGGAAACAAGGTAGTAACAATAATTATATGTAGGGTCACACAGAACAAGTGACCATGAGGAACTGGACGTATGGCCTTTGTAAATGACAAATGTAATTGTTTTACGATATAAAGTAAAAATTGTAAACCCATGCATGCACTGGAGATGGGAACTGTACTCAAATATGTTCAAAAGCCAAAACAGTACAGTTTGTAGGAAGGTGTAAAATAGAGAGTGGTGAAAAAGACGCATTCTAAACAGCATGAAGGGCATCCACAGCGGTAACTGCACTTAGATAAGTGCTATTATCCTACGCACAGTGTACATTATAACGGGTGGACTTGTCAATTATCAGGACTTCACTCCTGATTCCTCATGGTCACGTGCTCTGTGGGACTCTACATGTTGTACTATCTTTAGTACATGAAATATGGTATTTAGGCTCCTGCTCAGATTCTTTGTACTTACATTGTATGTTTTTCTTTAATATATATATATATATATATATATATATATATATATATATATATATATATATATATATAAAATAACTTTTTTTTATTTTTTTAATAGATAATTAAAAAGGGATTATTCCATATTTTTGTGCATAATGAATGTTCTACTGAGCTGCAGTATACTAGCCTTAGTTTGCTAATTTGGGATGTTCTCCACAGTCTGGGGGTGTGACGTTTTAAAATGTCATTCACTTTGCATTTTTTGTGTAATACAGTGGATTTTCTGGGTGTATTATTTGGACAGAAAGTTTAATGTATATGGGCCCCATGGAAATGTACCTGTAAAAGGGTTTTTCTGGGTTCACCCCTCTGCACGCCATTGTCATGTGTTAAAAATGATAAATTAGGCCAGTATTTAGCAATCTGTGTCCCCCCTGCTGCTCTGGTTATGGTTTACCAGCTGCAGCGGTGACCTCATATCTACAGCACTGCTGCCAGTCACTTAGCTCAGCTCCTCCACTGATGTAAATGGGATGAGCCACTGCAGCAAGCAATCACTGGGCTCAGTGGCTGGCACTATCTACATTGGTAGAGCCAAGAAGGCCAGTGGCTGGCTGCAGTGCAATAGACATGAACTCTACGGAGCAATGGAGGCGATGCAATGATGGAAATCGGGTGAGTGAATGATTTTATTATTTTAACACAAGCAAGCTGATTGCAATCAAAAGAAAGCCGGCAACTGGGAGGAAATTAACTTAATTCTTCGCGGCAGCCTTTGGCTTTTAGTCCTGCAGGTGTGCCGGCATGTTTTCATTCACTACTTAGTACACATTATCATTCGGAGGTGTTTACAGCCGTCTCTCACTGTGTACTGAGCGGTGAATGAAAACATGGAGGCATCCCTGCAGGACTGAAAGCCAGAATCTGCCTTGAGTAATAAAGTACATTTCCTTCTGGCAGTGGGGCTCTCAGTGCAGCGGCCGAGCAGGTTTAGAGCAGCCTGCAGACTAACCCCACATCTGCAAGTTAAAGGGGTGGTTCATCCATATTCATTATTGGCCACATCGATATTATGTTGAGAAACAATGTTTCTCTTGTGTTGCCAATAGCACCTGTGAGCGGCACTATTGCAGACCATCCTTCACTATTGCCTGACCCCCGGGCTCCATGACCTCAGGGATCCGGTGATGTCACGTCAACTTCCTGTTCACCTGACATCACCGTGGCCGGCTCCAGTCTCTGGGAGTCATTGGGCTGTGGGTGGAGTTTCACCGCTTGTCACAGCATCTCCCTGCTCCTCCTTCACTGCAGAGCGCCGCAAGCAGGAGACACACTCAAGGTATTTGAGAGAAACCTTGTTTCTCAGCATAATATTGTTTCGGCCAATAATGAATATGGCTGAACCACTTCTTTAATAGTGTTCGAGGACATGACAGGTTCCATTTAAGGTGTTTAACTCCTGAAGGCTCATACTATAGTATCTTATTTCTTTAGAGTAGCAAGAACTGTAAATATGTTTCAAAGAAACTGTTGATTTGCTTCATTGCTGTTGTGTACTGATTACATATGTAATTAAATGTAAATGTGTTACTAGTTTCAGATCTCTACGTATGAAGACTCCGTGGCCACTCACCTGGCGAAGATTCTTAATTCAGACAAGCATTCTGTAGTTATATCCTCGGCAAAGTGAGTCGCATCTGCATCCACTTTTATATTGGGGATTTTATTGTTACACAAACCTTCCAAATCCATTTCTGAAAGAATCCGTATTTTCATTTGTTTTGTTTTTTTGTTTGATTTTAAAAAAGGTTATTAAGGGTATAAAATGGCTTCTTTTAAAAAAACTTAATTAATAATATTGCAATTTTCACATTGGCACTGGGTCTTTTAGACTCATACTTCCTGTATTTTCAGGAAGAGTTTACAGCAGTTTCCTTATCAGAGGCAGGGTTATACGGAATAGTCACACCTCTATTCACAGGTGATAGCACAGGATCCACCATTTACAATAGCTGATGTTACAGTGGACCCTGCAAACTTTTTCTTCTCGATGACCTTTGAATATTTCTCGTATTGAAGTATCTAATGAGTGTGTGCTGTCTGTTCATTGCTGTGAATATTCATGTGCATTTCTTGAAAGAGCAAAAAGTAGTGTAGAAAAGCGCCTATGGCTTGTGATTTGAAAAAAACACGTTGCCCAAAAGATAAATCATTACATTTAACACAAAATGTGATTTAAACAATAGATGTCACGGGAATGATGGGTAACTGAGCAGGTGCACCTAGACTGGCCCTCAGACAGGGGATCCTGCACTGTCCCTTATGCCAGAGGTACGCGCGATGGTAGCGAGGTCTGGACCGCCTGAATGACCCTAACTGCAGTCCATACCCTGGTCTAACACCCCCTCTCCCTCACCCCTGGAGAGAGGCGGGACCACAAGCTAAGACCTGAATCGCTGGAACTATTATCGGCGATGCGGAACTGGATCCAGCACCTCATAAAGGGTGTAGGCGATTGTGAATGTTCATTAGCAACCTGAGCTCCTACCGTAGCAGCAGTTCACAAGCCACCAGGAATTAACACCTGGTGGACTGAAGACCAGTGAACATAGCTGACACCCAACTCTGGCTGAGCAACTAGGAGACATCAGGTTGCTTGTCAGACTCTGCAGTGTGCCCAAAGTCCGACGCTGCTGTGACACCTAGCGAGTTCAGAGCAGAACATCACATGACAATTGGTCACTTTCGGATGACACATTTCCTTTAACCTCTTCATGATCTTAGACGTATGTATGTATATATAATATTATTTATATATATATAATGTATGTACTAACAATCGCATGGGCATCGGTGCTGTGCCCGATGCAATCGCGAGTGGGGACTCTGCTTACCAGAGATCTGAGACTCGGCTGTTGGTTTTTTTTCTCAAATTTCCATTTTTTTTCCCCACAAATAAACACAAGAAATGTCATCCTAAATTTACCACTAACATGAAGTACAATATGTCACGAAAAAAACAATCGGTTACTTGATGATTTTCCCTTATATCTGCTAGATTTGGAAAGCCAATCAAAAACATACCCGAATTAACGTTCTGTCCATTTATCTAATGCTGCAAAAAAGATCAACCTTATTCTTGTTTTATTAATTTCTATTTCAAGGGTTTTGTGTGAGACTGTAAAAGATTTTGTGGCAAAAGTTGGTAAGACCTACGAGAAACCACTGGAGAATTCGGAGGAAGCAGAAGTGATGGCAATGAAAGTAAGTATTGTTTTTCTCCTAACACTCCTGATACTATAGTCCTTTATACACATTAGATGACTGCCGGCCGCACGATCATTCTTAGCTTAACTGGGTGTCCCATGCACGAGCGCTTGTTCATCTGAGCGCTCTTGTGCTCTTTAACAAGGTGCAGTCACCAGACGTGTCTGGCGGCGTCTTCTGTGTAGGAGGACAAAGCGAATGGTAGTCCACAATCGAAGATGATTGACATCTCTCCTCACAATCCGTTATCTGGGGCATCTATGACTGATGGCCGAACATGTCCATATCAGTGTTTTGAGCAAATTTTAATGTGAATGGCGGCCTTTGGAATGGTACACAGGTCAGAACTGAATTACCTTCGAGCAATTCTCTTTTTACATTCTGTGTTTAATTTGACTACTGAGGCACCCATAATGATGCAGCATGTCTCCAGACATAATGTCAGGCCTAATATTTTAAGAGACCCTTAATAAAGTCATCAGGAACTGTCAAGGTTTCTAGTGATCCTTTAAAAAAAGATCAAACAATCCAGTTATTGGACAACCACTACTTATTCCCCTTGTCCACCCCCATTAAAATAAAAAACCCTATGTTCACATCCGGTGCAGCCGCAGTTCCAGCGATGTCTGAAGTCACGATCCCGGGGCACACGTGACATTAGGACTCGCGGGGTTTGTAAGCAATCAGTGCCTGACGTCTGTCTTCCCGCTTTCGGATAGTTGAGCAGGATGTTAGTGTTTTGCTGACTTCCTGCTCAAAAGTCCAAAGGTGGGGGTAAGGAATTCGGCGCGGGGCTCATGTGTCATAACAATGTCATGTGGGCCCTGGGAATGCGACTTCAGACATTGCTGGAACCATGGCTGAATATAGGCTTATTTATTTTTATGGGAGGAACGAGCTGAATGAGAAAAGGGTGTCCAAGTAGTGGACAACCCCTGTAAAGGAACATGTCACGTTGTACATGCACTGCGATCTGTGAAGAGCACAGTACAAAGAAGAAGCTGAGCAGAATGATATACAGGTTTACGGGAAAATACTCATTTTTTTCAGTGAAATCCCTGGTGTTTGTATGTATATGAATCCAGTGGGCGGTCCTAATAATGATTGACAGCTGTCTCTGCATGCACAGTCATGCAGATTGTCAATCAATGAATAATACCACCCACTGGACTCCTATGCATAAAAACACCAGGCATTTCAATTAATAAAATGCAAGTTTTACTTAAAAATCTTCCACAAACTTGTAGATCTGGTTTGCCCCTACTCTTCATTACTATTCTGCCCTCGGATCAGGTACCATTGTCATCATAAGGGGTTCGTTTTAACAAAGCCACGACTCTGGAGTGTGCAGAGCCATAGTCAATTAGCATAAAGCTCTGCATAATTGTATTTCCCTTTTGGAAAATTTGGTTTGTGGCAATTGAGAAATGTTCAAAAGGGTTAAAATAATAAGGAAAATCTGTGGATTATAAGCTACAGCCCACCAGAAAATGGCATTATTAATACAGGACGGTGCAGAATGCTGTATAACAGTCACTTCATCACATAGCACTTCAGAGTCCATGGCAATGTACAATGTGGACGTGATTGCATTCATCACATTGGTTATCTGGCCCACCATCAGAGGTAATTGTGAGATTTGTCTTGTAGTGTACCACATTGAATGAAAAGCTCGATCTGCTGCTCCAGACCCTCCATGCAGAAGCTCAGGCAGCGCCGCTGTTGGCACATTTAACGCCACCCATTGTGGAGGAGGAAGTAGAGGAAGAATTCTCCAGCGAAGACTCCCTCTCTGAGAGCAAGGAGCAGTTGACAGACAACATTGCAAAGTCTTCCACGCCAAAGCTCTTCAAACCGCGGGAGCAGCTCATGCTGCGAGCCAACAGCCTGAAAAAAGCAGTCAGGCAGATCATAGAACAAGCTGAAAAGGGTGGGTGTTCTGTTGGGTCTACACGAATATAATGAAATGTGTCATGAGAAAATCTTGGAAATGTATTTTAAGCTTCTCTAAAATTGGCATTCTACTAATATGTTCTGAATATTGCCTACGCCGATTACTCAGGCCTCGTGTAACAATTCAGGTATTTCACAAGCACATAACACAATGCTCTGGTTACTTGCTGAATAAATTGATATAGTGTTGGTTGGAAACACTTGCCCAGATGATTGACATTTTAGTATGTTGCAGTGCTGATGATATTCATAGCTCTAATTGTTCTCAGCATTACGGGAGCCAAGCTGCAGAATGATTTCAGTTACACTAATAACTTCCACCTAACAATGCAATGTCTATGGAATGTTTTCTGTTTAAGTCGTCATTTGTTTTCATTCATGGCACTGTCTCACAAATCATGATAGATTGCTTATATATTAATGGTGTAATAACATCGGTATAGGACAAGCACTATGGCATTCTCATAAAGGGAAAAACTTGTGGCTACAAAGAACCCTTATCTTAAGGCTGCTTTACACGGTACGACCGATTGTGCAATTTCACAATCGATCGTACCTGCCCCCGTCCTTTGTGCGCCACGGGCAGCGATTTGCCCGTGACGCAAAAAGTCGGTAACCCCTCGTCACACGTACTTACCTCCCGTCCGACCTCGCTGTGGGCGGCGAACGTCCACTTCCTGGAGTGGGAGGGACATTCGGCGTCACAGCGACGTCACACGGCCGCCGGCCAATGGAAGCGGAGGGGCGGAGATGAGCGGGACGTAAACATCCCGCCCACCTCCTTCCTTCCACATAGCCGGTGAGAGCCGCGGGTCGCAGGTAAGCGATGTTCATCGTTCCCCGGGTGTCACACGGAGCGGCGTGTGCTACCCCGGGAATGATGAACAATTCAATTAAACGATATTATGAAACCTAACGAGCAGTACACGACTCACGATTTGTGAGCGATACTGCGTCGCTAGGAGGTGTCACACAGGCCGGCATCGCAAGCGATGCCGGATGTGCGTCACAAAAACCGTGACCCCGACGATCTATTGCACGATAGATCTTCTGGTGTAAAGCAGCCTTTAGAGGTCTTTATAGGCTGCCTGTCATTCAGCTGAACAGGACACCTCGGAGGAGCTTTTAGAATTTCTGTTTTTGAGATCTGTTTGCTAACAATCAGCATTGTCGGGCATTTCTTAGCTGATTGATTTTTAGGTAATAAGAGTTAACAAAAGCACTCTTCTCCCCTCCTACTCTTCCCAAATGTCCACTTCAGCAAAACACTTAAGGTACCTTCACACGTAGCGAGATCGCTGCTGAGTCACAGATTCTGTGACGCAACAACGACCTCGCCAGCGATCTCGCTACGTTTCACACATAGCAGCAACCAGGCCCCTGCTGTGAGATCGCTGGTCGTGTCGGAATGGCCTGGACCATTTTTGATCGTCGAGGTCCTGCTGGGCAGGATGCATCGGTGTGTTTGACACCTTACCAACGACCTCGGTCACAACTCAGAGTTCAGGGTCCCAACGACCACTGTGATCGTTATACAGGTCGCTGTATCGTTGCTGCATCGTTGGGTAGATCTGACTGTTTGAAATCTCACCAGCGACCATGTAGCGACTTACCAGCAATCCCTATCAAGGTCGTATCATTGTCGAGATTGCTGGAAAGTCGTAAAAGTGACGGGGGCTTAAGGCACTGAAAGCAGACAATCCAAACTTTGGTTCATGCCTGTAGTTGTTTCAGTATACACATTTTCCCAGCATATGATGTAGGTGTGACTGTAAGAGGATAATCTTTCTAGTCAGTCTTGCGCTGACATGTCACTCAGATTTACAAACTGAGTGTAAAATCACATGCCACTTGCACCACGTTCTGCTACCACTTGCCAAGGTCAGGTCCAATAGGTACACACAAATATATAAGTGTCTTGAAAAAGTAATCATAGGTCATGATCCTTTAGTGGTTTCATCTTGTCATTGTGCCGTTAGGATGAATGGATTCATTATATACTAGGGCAGGGGTCTCAAACTCGGCTGGGTGTATGGGCTGCACAGAGGAAAAAAATAATTTGGGGGGGCCGCATTCTTTGCAGGACAAAGTGACATTTTTATTGGTACCATATATTTTTATTTACACACCTTTGGATCACTGATTTTGAACATTTTTCACTTGTTTATTATAACAAATGTGCACATTCTTTGGTTAAATATAAAAAAAATATTTTGATGGTAAAAAAAAGTCATGCCTTATTTTGTGGGTTTTTTTTACATTTTATCCCTTTCTTGTAACTAATAGTGTTACAATCATCACTATATAGAAATCTTGGCAACATCTTTTAGTAATGTTCCCCATCTTGTTGTAATGTGCCCATCCTTGTCCCCTTGTAGTATCGTGCCCCACCCTACTCCCCCATCCTACAGTAAAGTACTCATCCTTGTCCCCATCCTATAGTAATGTCCCCATCTTATCATAATGTGCCCATCCTGTAGTAATGTGTCCAGCCTTGTCCCCATCTTATAGTAATGTTCCCCATCCTTGTCCCCTTGTAGCAATCTCCCTATCCTGTAGTACTGTCCCCATCATATAGTTGTCCCATTCTATAGTAATGTGCCCATCCTACAGTAATGTCCCTATCCTTTAGTAATGTCCCCAGCCTTGTCCCCATCTTATCATAATGTGCCCTTCCTGTAGTAATGTGTCCCTCCTTGTCCCCATCCTATAGTAATGTCCCCAGCCTTATCCCTATCCTATAGTAATGTTTCCCATCCTTGTCCCCTTGTAGTAATGTCCATATCCTGTAGTACTGTGCCGATCCTAGTCCCCATTCTATAGTAATGACTCCAGCCTTGTCCCCATTCTATGGTAATGTCCCCATCCAATAGTATTCTGCCCATCCTTGTAATGTCCCCATCCTTTAGTAATGTCCCTAGCCTTGTCCCCATCCTATAGTCATGTGCCCACCTTGTCCCTATTCTATAGTCATGTGCCCACCTTGTCCCTATTCTATAGTCATGTGCCCACCTTGTCCCCATCCTATAGTCATGTGCCCAACTTGTCCCCATCCTATAGTCATGTGCCCACCTTGTCCCCATCCTATAGTCATGTGCCCACCTTGTCCCTATTCTATAGTCATGTGCCCACCTTGTCCCTATTCTATAGTCATGTCCCCATCTTGTAGTAATGGGTGGGGGCAGTGGCTATAACTCACCGATCGCTCTCCAATCCTCAGCTTCCACAGACGCTGGAGTGAAGATGAGGGGAGCGGTCTCCGGCCCCATATCCACAGTGATTGGAGAGATCGGTCACAACGCCGGTCTCTCCAATCAGACCTGGGGGTGGGGGAAACAGAGGTCACCCAGCTCCAGCCAATGATCAGTGCTATAGCTGCACTGATAATGGCTGGATTTCAATGTTTCAGCCATTTTCAATGGTTGAAACATTACAGTGGCTGTGATTGGCTGAGCGGCGTTCGTCAGCCAATCACAGCCTCCGTAGGTCCGGGGAGGAGACACCACCCCTCCTAAGGTCCCCTCCTCCCCGAATCTAAGGTATTTGCAATGCAAAGCGATCGCAGCCACCGTGGCTCCAGGGCCGCAATTTCGCCATGACATACTGGGTACGTCATGGGTCCTTAAGTACCAGGGAGCCATGACGTACCCAGTACGTCATAGGTCGCTAAGGGGTCAATGTGCCGTCCTTCACATACACACAAAAAAAACCAAAACACCATTCTTGTCACCTGTGACCCGTTCCCTCGACTGCCTCATCTCTGCTTCTTGTTGTCTGCAGGCCCGTGCCCCCGGTGACTATCGTAGCAGGTGTAGGGGCCGCAGTCCCTGGTAGCGATTTCTGTCAGATGATTGTATTGCCGGCGCTGCGTGCGCAGAGCCCTTGACTGAGAGCGCAGCACCGGCAAAACATTCATCTAACAAAGTGCAGACAGTGCCCCTGCACCAGCCGCGATAGTTAACGGGCACGGGCCTGGGGGCCGCACGAAGCAGCTTGAGGGGCCGCGTGTTTGAGACCACTGTACTAGGGCATGGGCACTCGATTACTGGCCTGTTTAGAGACACGGACAAATAATGAGGACTGAAGGATTAATGATATGATGTCTCTGTCCCCATACAGAGTCATATGGTTGGTTGCACATCACCTGGGGCAATATACTACTTGGAACGATGACAATATATTTTTTTGCTGTTCTAAAGAATGCGATCAACCTAAGGATAAGCATTTTGTTCACTCATTTGGGTGATCACCAGCATACAGTATTTACACAAGCATGGGCAGGGCACCTTTATAAGACTAATAACCTACAGATAAACCCTATCCTATATCTGCAGATTAATAGTGTTATCGGACAAGACATGTTCCCTTTTAATTGTTGGGTAGTGATGAGCGAGCACTCCAATGCCCCTGGTGCTCAGTATTCGTAACGAGCAGTCGGACGCTCGGATGGGTGCGACTTGTGTACCAATTATAATGGAAGTCAATGGTGAACTTAAGCTCCGTAAAAATGCTTGCATTCCCCATTGACTTTCATTATACTAGGTACTTGAGTCGCGTCCAACCGAGTGTCTAACTGCTTTTAGCAGGTAGTGAGAATGGTAGTGCTCGCTCATTAGTAGTTTTGGGTCTATCTGTAATTCTTGAATTCAAAGGCTCTTATGTTACTTTAAGGGTAGGAAGAAGGAGGAGTATACACCTAAGACCTAGGCGACCCCCTTGATGTGAACCAATTTCTTATAGTCCAAGCCTTGCTTTTGTACCTTTTAATCCATAGTTTTTAGAACTACCACTTTATTAGGTAACTGAGATCCATAAGGGAGATGGACCATGAAAACGCTTAGGTTAATTATTCCTTAATTAACTTCCCCATGATTCCTTATTCTACAATTAGAAGTCTACTTTCCATTTTGGCCCACGTTAATCAAGCAGATTAGCATGAACTGAACCCCCAAAAAGTCTCCAATTATGCAAAAATTAGGGTAAGTTTCTATTTGCGCACAGTGTTTGATTGTTGCATTATTCTAACCAAAAGTCGAAAATGTGAACATTCGGTACTAAAAGGAGATGTAGTTTCACGCCACAAAATGTACTTTTTGATACAACGTATTTTTAGATTTTCCTTTTTTTTGCCTAAGGCTTCATTCATACGTATTTTGTATCAGTGTTTGTATACCAAAGCCAGGAGCGTAAGGCTCCTTTCACACATCAGTTTTTTGCCGTCAGTCACAATCCGTCAAATTTTGAAAAAAAAAACGTATACGGCGACTGGTGCCGCTGGATCAGTTTTTTTTCTCATCAAGTTGTATTAGTGACGGATTGCGACGGATGGCTTCCCGTTTCATCCATCGAAAATTGTTTGTCCGGCGGACAAAGACAACGGACAAAGTAACATTTGTTGTCTACTTCGAAAAATCGGAAAAGGACGGATCCGTTGCCGTCCATCGTTTGGTAGAATGGAAGCCTATAGGCGCAGGATCCGTCGTAATTCGTCAAATGACTGATTCCATTTTTTTTAACTGAGCATGCTCATCAGTTTTTACACAATCTGCGATGGATCCGTCGAGCTAACGGATTGTGACTGATGGCAAAAAACTGATGTGTGAAAGGGGCCTAACTTAAAACTTTAATTGAAAGATTGACCCCTGTTTTGTGTGTCGATGACACTCCTGGTTTTGGCAAATACTGATGAAATACTGATCGAAAATACTGATGTGTGAAGTGAAGTGCACCTTTTAATATATTTTGAAATTTCCTCTAGTGAACTTTATTATAAACGAGTATATAAAATCCACCCCTATATTTGTGGCTCTGCTTGTGATGTATAATAACAGAGGTCTGTATGTGCTAGTGGTGGATGAGCAGAATGCCCACACTGAAGAACAAGAGAACCAGGCAGCAGAAGAGTACCGGAAAGAACTGGAGGAGTCAAAAGAAGAAGAAAAAGACGAAGACACAAAGGAGCTGGATTCTCTCTCGGGTATGGACACTTATGAGCACTATATAAAGTAATTAATATTGCCTTCACTAGTTAGTTTGGAAGTTGGCTCAGAAACCAGTGACTGACTTCATACAGATTCTCCGCGATGTTCTGTAAGGCGTCATTTGTAGAGTAGAGCGATGTACTTTCCAAATCTTTCATTAGAACTATTCATCTGAGATTCTGTAACCCATTTCTTTGAGTAAACGGCTTTCATCTTCTCCCTCTGTGATCTTAGCGCACAATCCCAGTACTACTGACCTTTTTGTATTTGCTCCACTTATGATGATGGAAGAGCAGCGTCATTTATTTCAGAGCTGAGAACTGTATAAAGCAGATCCCATATCCGTAATGGTACATGTAAGAGCTGCCAGCGCGGGCTGGTGCTCCAAGAGGAATAATGAATATGAAGTCTGGTATCTGCAACAACACATCATTTTCAGTTATTGGGACTGTTTGGTTTTGTATCAGAGCACGAACAGCAAAAGGTTATTTTTAATGTAGCCTAGCCCCAGGAGTTCCATCTGTCATAATAAAGAGCAGCTGTTATACGTCGTACGCTTGCTTTGTCACGGAGTACAGATGAGGCAAAAAAGTGGCACTTCCAGATCCCGAGTGACAGTGTAGAACAAAGGTTACAATGGGAGTGATCGATTCACTGTCCTCTTTAATGTTCTCTTTTTTCCACATTGAAATATGCTCCTCTGATGAAACTGCATTATGTAACGAGCGCTAGATTCTTTATGCCCAATGTAGATTTGTCATTCTGTAGCCGTATTTTCTGTATAACCAGACTAGTGCTACCCCTTTATGTGGATTATTATATTTTATCTTGCAAAAGCTTTATATGTAACGGTAACGTGACCCCCATGTCTGTACATACAGTTCTGTCTGATGTGACGGTCACCTTGTTACAGGGGACAATACATCCTTTTGGTTATGAAACGATGAGCCTCATGTAATACTACCTTTTCCATTGGTAGCTTCATTCTTCAGCCTCTGACATTTATTTAAACCGTACTATGCAATGATAAAAAAAAGTTCTAGTAGTGTGGCCTTAAAAAATAATCTAAAATTAAAATTTGTATTTTGGTAAATAAGGATAATTTTCAGATGTGGGAATATTGCAACAAGTATCAGAGAAGGGAGGTTATCTTCTAGGAAAGGAAAATAACAATTGTTTCAAAACAGTAAATTAAAAATCATCCAGTCTCGTTTGTAGTTTTCATCCCTTCATGCTGTGTCTGTTTATGGCAATTAAAAATGTTCTTTAATGTCGTGAGCTTGTTCATTTAGATGTAGTAATGTTGCAGGCAGAGTTACTGTCCCCATGCCAAATGCCAAAAGATAACATTTAAAGGGAATATCCACTACTTTTACATTGATGGCCTATTCTTAGGATAGGTCATCAGTGTCTTATCGGCAGAGGGTCCAACACCCGGCACCTCCGCTTATCGACTGTTCTCTTCTGATTAGATGGATTCGTAACTGGCTTAGTGATCGGAGTCAAAGATGGCTGCACATCCAGTTGGAAGACTGTCTCAAGTGGGCTACCACAGGGCTCTGTCCTGGGCCCCGTTTTGTTCAACATCTTTATCAATGATTTAGATGAAGGTATTAAGGGTAAACTGATTAAATTTGCTGATGACACAAAGCTAGGAGGAATAGCTAATACTAGAGAAGAGAGAGAGGATTCAACAAGATCTAAACCAGCTGGAACAGTGGGCAGCAACTAATAGAATGGTTTTTAACATGGAGAAATGCAAAGTCATACATCTTGGCAAAAATAATGAAAAGAGCATATACAGCATAGGAGGAATAGAGCTATCCAAAAGCATGTGTGAAAAAGACTTAGGTATACTAATAGATCCACAGACTGAACATGAGTCAACATTGTGACGCAGCAGCAAAAAAGGCAAACAGCATTCTAGGATGTATTAACAGAAGCATACAGTCTAGATCACGTGAAGTCATTATCCCCCTGTACTCCTCTTTGGTCAGACCTCATCTGGAATATTGTGTCCAGTTCTGGGCACCACATTTTAAAAAAGACATCAACAAACTGGAGCAAGTTCAGAGAAGATTGACCAGAATGGTGACTGGTCTGCAAACCATGTCCTATGAGGAACGGTTACAGGATTTAGGATTGTTTAGCTTGCAAAAGAGAAGACTGAGAGGAGACTTAATAGCTGTCTACAAATATCTTAAAGAAAAAAGATTCCGGTCTTTGTGAGCGCTAGTAATAGATCTTTGGTCTTTGATCTTTTAAGAAATTTGGCTTTATTATTAATAACATAAAGCTCTTGTATTAACACCAGTGTTAATACAAGAGCTTTATGTTATTAATAATAAAGCCAAATTTCTTAAAAGACCAAAGATCTATTACTAGCGCTCACAAAGACCGGAATCTTTTTTTCTATATGCCTACTCCCATAAGAGAATCCGGGTAGAGCTGCTGTGAGTAATAGAATCCATCAGATCATTTGAACTAACAGCGGGAGGACACAGGTCCGCACAGAGCTCCAGGATTCAAAAAGTCAGTCAATCTGAAGCCAGCAGCGGCAACAAACCTGGATCCACCGAGCAAAACAACGGATAACGCCAGCTGAGACAGTCCCTCATCCCCCAGAGGAATTATACATCTAACACCGGGGTTGTGCGAGGGCGCACAACCTAACCAGGTGAGCAATTTTATAATATAAATATACAGAAATCACTCCACGGGTGCTTCTCATATGCGCTATATTTTTATCTCTACAGTGATACAAATATCTTAAAGGCTGTCACTCTGTAGAGGGATCAGTTTTATTCTCCTTTTCACAAGGAAAGACTAGAAGCAATGGGATGAAACTGATTGGGAGGAGACAGATTAGATATTAGAAAAAACTTTTTGACAGTGAGGGAGATCAATGAGTGGAACAGGCTGCCAAGAGAGGTTGTGAGTTCTCCTTCAATGGAAGGTTTTAAAAAGAGGTTGGACGGACATCTGTCTGGGATGATTTAGTGAATCCTGCTTTGAGCAGGGGGGTTTGACTACATGACCCAGGAGGTCCATTCCAACTCTAATATTCTATGTTTCCATGATAGCTGCCGGGTACTGCACATCCGCCTCCTATTTATCTGAATGGGAGGCGGATGTACAGTACTTGGACACAGCTGCTATGAGTTGATGGGTGCAGCTCCGGAACTGAGCATTTCCGTCTGCCTGCTGCTGCCGCCGGCACCGAAAGCAGCTGATTGGCGGGGGTGTTGGACCCCAGCTGATCAGACATTGATGACCAATCCTAAGGATAGATCATCAATGTAAAAGTAGTGGATAATCCCTTTCACCCTGAGCACAATTGAGAGCACGTAAGTGATGAAAACATAAGGCTCTTTTTAGTATTTAGTTATTTTTTTTCTCTACCACTTGCTCATTTGGTCCAGCACCTGGCACCCCCGCCGATCAGCTGTTTACGCTGCTGGTAACAACGTCCAACCGGAGCTGCTGAGTCTTCTGATAGCTGGGTACTGGATATCCGTCTCCTAATGATGTGGATGTGCAGTACAAGCCGCATCCGCTATGAGTTGACGGGGCTGCTCCGGAGGTGAGCTTTTCCGGCCGCCTGCTACTGCTGGCAAAGAAAACAGCTGATTGGTCGACGTTCGGCACCCGGCACCCCTGCCAATCAGACATTGATGACCTATTCTAAAGATAGGTCACCAATGTAAAAGTAGTGGACAACCCGTTTAATCCCTTTTCACCCTGCGCACAATTATAAGCACTTAAGGAATGAAAACATAAGGCTTCTTTTGGTATTTGGTCATTTTTCCTCTACCACTTGCTCATTTGGTTGCAGATGCTGACTGTTATACTGTATATCACAAAAGTGAGTACACCCCTCACTTTTGTTGCCAGCGGTTTTGACATTAATTGCTGTGGTGAGTTATTTAGAGCGCACACCAAAACTACATGGTTATAAAAGCTGCACACTGAGAACTTTACATTGTATAAATGTGTCATATCAGTGTTGTCCCATGAAGAGCTATAATAAAATATTTACAAAAATGTGAGGGGTGTACTCACTTTTGTGATATACCGTATATAGTAGCCAGGTGCCCAACAAAAATCCACTAAAAGTTAGATAAAAGACAGAGAAAGTCACAAAAGTAAAAATGAACCTAAAAAAAAAAGCAAGCTATGACTAAACGGTTAAATAAACGCTATATGATTTACATGTATCACCCAGATATTAAGTTATCCTGCTACTAAAAAATTAGAGTGCATTATCTGTACTGCAGAACTGTGTGTATAAATGCAACTTGTATAAAGCATATATAAAAGAGAAAAAAATTGGCCACATCTTTATAGGGAGGATTTGGGGTTGCAGCTGTCACCATAGTAGGATAACGGTTATTTTTCCATGCCAAAGCCATAGATGGCAATGTAAGTCCTATGATATATTGTCAATTAACCCAATTAGATACTTGACAGTGTGCGACGTATTCTGCAGCAATCTATATAAGTGCTGAAAAAGATCTCTTCTCCTTAAGGACCCGTTACACGTAACGACATATCTAACGATATGTCGTCGGGGTCACGGATTTCTTGATGCACATCTGGCATCGTTAGCGACGTCGTTGTGTGTGACACTTACGCGACCGCTAGCGATCAAAATACTCACCTAATTGTTGATCGTTTACACGTCGTTCATTTCCCAAATCTCGTTGGTCGTTGTGGATATAGGTTGTTCGTCGTTCCTGAGGCAGCACACATCGCTACGTGTGACACCTTGGGAACGACGAACAACCGCTTACCCGCGTCCTCCGGCAACGAGGTGGGCGTGTCATTAATGCGGCTGGTCTCCGCCCCTCCGCTTCTATTGGTTGGCCGCTGTGTGATGTCGCTGTGACGGCGCACGAACCTCCACCTTAACAAAGAGGTTGTTCGCTGCCCACAGCGACGTTGCTAGGAAGGTAAGTACGTGTGACGGGTGTTAGCGATATTGTGTGCCACATGCAGCGATTTGCCCGTGACGCACAAATGACGTGGGCGGGTGCTTTTACGAGCGACATCGCTAGCGATGTCGCTACGTGTAAAGCCCCCTTTAGTCTTGGTGTGGTATTCCATGGCGGGAAATCTCGGTGTTTGCCAGGGTCGGAAATGTCTTAATTTTTATAAACTGTTCCCATAGAGGCTCTGTTCCTTTCTCCCACAGTAAAAGCTGCTCCACGTTCACCAGACAGACGTGCAAGTCGTAGTGCTCAGTCCCAAAGCGGCTCCTTCTCCAGTCCCCCATTGGCGTCCAGTAAGGAAAATCTCCCTGTGCTAAACACTAGAATTATCTGCCCAGGTAATAACCCACTATCTGCTGAGTGTTGTAGTTCTTTCGTATTTCTGTTCCTGTGTTATTCTGTAAATCTGTGCACTTCTGAATATAAAGCCATACAGCAATTCGGTTTGATGCCAGTTGTTTGCTACCATTCGAATAAGATTTAGCGCGCTAATACTTCAGTTATACCCTGTTTGTACAGAACCACTAGACAAACAGTAATAGGAGCCATACTTTATTATTCTGCTCCTAGCGATGGAACAAGAGTCAATAGAGGAAAGGAGTTCTGCACATTATACTCCTTGACCCAAGGAGTATACTTCAGTAATGTGTGACACGTCTATGCCGGGACCATATTGCTCTGAGGCCCAGGAAAAGATTAATATGCTTTTGGAGCATTGAGACAAAAATGTTTGCCCCAAAAATGTAAATTGTGTGTGTTAAGTATATCAGGTATATATACGCTTCTAGGTATCTTTACCTATAAATAGATCTCCAGATCCACATATTTCTTCTTTTGTATTTTTGCAGGTTTGAGAGCCGGATTGGCAGCTTCCATTGCTGGCAGCTCAATTATTAACAAAATGTTATTGGCAAATATGGATGCTATTGGTGCTTCACCTTTTATAGATCCAGAATTAGACTCCTTGTAAGTAATATTTATTGCACTATATAAAGATCCAGAAGTGCTATGGAGAAATAGACCCATCTGATTGCCATGTAGGACTTATGTTCTTGTCACAATGTGACTGCAGGATAGCAAGGGGCAGAGGGATCTTATACTGTCCCTCACACTAGGTACCCTAAGCTATCCCTAACCTCAGAATTACCCTAATGGTGTAGATGCCTGAGTCTTGTGCCTGGCTATATTCCTGACTAGAGCTAATCAGATTTAGACAGACAGGGAAAAAACAAAACTCAGACACACTGCAAACTCACAGGAATAAATAGTAAGAAACTAAGGAGAAAAGCAAGTGAAGTAAGGCAGTAACAAAAGAACAACAAGGGTTAACACCACAACCGGTCACAGCAAAAATGCACAACCATCAGTTATTCTGGATCAAACCACATCTCTAGACCAGTATAGACAAGCTGTAGATGGCACTGAAGGAAGTGTCCAGCCAGCATATATAGGCGGGCAGTGAATATGACGGTCTCTCTCATAGCATGTGACTAAGGCCCCTTTCACACGTCAGTGATTCTGGTATGTTTGTGCTTTTTTTAAAACGTACCAGAATCACTGACATACGCAGACCCATTATAATCAATGGGTCTGCTCACACATCAGTGATTTTTCACTAAACGTGTCTCCGTGCAGCGTGCACCCTGAGTCGTGATTCTGCACGGAGACAAGTCAGTTTTTCTCTGGCATCACTGATGACCCACGGACCACACTATGGTGTGATCCGTGTGTGATCAGTGAAACACGTACCAGAAAATCACGGACATATTAAATATTCAATAATTTCAGCTTACCTTGCCTGCGATTCGCTGTGCCTGCTCCGCTCTCGGCAGCTCCTGTCTGGCTCATGAATATTCATGAGAGCAGGAAATGCCGACCAGGAAATAGGTGTTGAGAGCGGTGGGCGGACGCTGCAGAGCCGAGGAGATCAGCACCATGGACAGCAGCAGTGAAGGCAGGTGAGTAATGTCCATATGCAATCACTGATCACAGATCACGGATTGCACATGGACAACCCACGTGTGCCGTGAATCACGGAACACGGAGGGACATGTGCGTGTTTTACACGTCAGTGAAGAACGTCAGTGTTTTCCACTGACGTGTGAAACGGGCATAAGGCCCCTTTCACACGTCAGTAATTCTGGTACGTTTGTGCTTTTTTTTTTTTTTATTAAATTCTTTATTTTAAAGCCAAACTCGTATCAAACATTACATCCCCTGCTCCCCACTGGGACGCAGGTATTATTACAGAAATGACGGTAATATATATACAAACAGTCAGCACACATATGCAATTCCCATCCCCACTACTACTCAAGTCTGGCCCAGTTTACACCTTTTATAAGCCGACCCAACTTAATGTAAGTAGGGAGAAGAGTGAAGAAAAAGAAATCAAAGCCTGAAAAAGATTGAAGGCCTGTAGAGAAAGAGAGATATAAAGGAAGGGGTGGGAGAAGAAAGCAGGGGGGAGGGTCAGGGAGTAGTGTAGGGAGGAAGGAAGAGGGGGGCGAGGGAGAGAGAGAGGGGGAGAAAGAAAGAGAAAAAAAAAAAAGGTGAATCACGACTCCTGAGGTTCCGAGAACAAGTCCGCGTACTCCGCCGAGTAGGTGAACTCCAACCATGGAAACCATGTCCTATAAAAGTCTTCCTGGTGGTCGTTAATAGAGGATGTCAAATCCTCCATATGCATCAGATCGTTAATCCGCGAAACCCACTGTGTCACCGTGGGGGGGGTAGTAGACTTCCAACCTAGCGGGATGCAAGACCTGGCAGACATGACCAGAAATCTAAGCAATGATCTCCTATATTTAGAGACCGGGAGTTCGGATAGCTGTAGAATAAATAGCTCTGGACCCATTGTCTCAGTAGTACCGGTCACTCGTCTGATTACCTCCCCCACTTCTGACCAAAACCGCTGCAGAGAAGGGCAAGACCAAAAAATGTGCACAAAATCACCCTCCCCCAGACCGCATCTCCAACAAACCGGGTCAACTGAGGGAAACATTCTATGGAGTCTGGTCGGGACCCTGTACCACCTAGCCAACAGTTTGTAATTAGCTTCCAACAGTCTGGAACTGATCGAAGTTCTATGTGCCAGCTGGAGGATGTTGTTTCTTTGTGAGTCGGATAAACTAATCCCCAGGTCCCTCTCCCACTGCAGCAGGTAGGCCGGGGGGGGCAAATCCCCCGGATCTGATAGCATGTTGTATACCAGGGATAGTGAGTGCCGTAAGACTCCCTCTCCCAGGCACAACTTTCCGAATCCCGTAGGAGGTCCGGCATATCGACTGAAGCGAGGGAGGGAGTGCATGAAGTGCCTCAACTGCATAGCCCTCCATTCCCCCAGGGGACCCGAAGGCAAGAGGCCCCGGATATCCGCTAGTGAAGGCCATTCCCCCTCTCTACCCAGATGGCAAGCTCTGAATTTGCCCCCCTGAACCCAATTTCTAAAGACCGGGTCCGAGAGACCAGGACGGAATTCCGGGTCACCTAGTATGGGTGACATGGGGGAAGGCACTGGCAAGAGGAGACGTCTGACCTCCCCTCTCGAACAGCATTCAACAGTGGCGCCAATGGTAGGATGGGATCTCAGAGCAGGCAGGGAGAGGTTCAAAAGCCAGGGGGTTTCTGCTTTTTTTAAACGTACCAGAATCACTGACCTACGCAGACCCATTATAATGAATGGGTCTGCTCACACGTCAGTGATTTTTCACTGCATGTGTCTCCGTGCGGCGTACCCGCGTGTGCGAGACATGTCCATTTTTTTCTGGCATCACTGATGTCTTACGGACCACGCAGTGGTGTGGTCCGTGAAACACGTGCCAGAAAAAAACGTGCTTCTAAAATAAAAAACATTTTTACTCACCCAGCTTCAGCCGCGCTCTCTGCAGCCTGTTCTCCCTGCTGCTTCTGAGCCGGCTCATTACTGTTGTGCATATTCATGATGCACGACACAGCCGACCCGGAAGCAGCTGCTGCGGGGGTCAGCGCCGGCCGGATGCTGCACCGCGGGAGCGATCAGGACCATGGAGAGCGGGAGCGGGCACAGGTGAGTTAATCTCTAAGTGTTTTTCACTGACGTGTGAAACTGGCCTAAAGGAGATTAAGAAGCAGACCAGCAGAGATTAACTCTTGCTAGTCTGCCTAAGAACTACAAATCTGTGGATTGACACCCAAGTCTCCATGCACTAATCACAGACGTCAGAGAAGTTAGAAGGCAGTATGCAAGAATCTGGAGTTTTCTTAGATCCTGAAGCTGCCGTGATAGTCAGCAGTCTACTAATGGATGCGTATTGCATACAGATTGCATGTTGTAGGAGCTTGATTTACCTGCTGTACTGATGCAAGTCCTGTGTACACTGTACAGTATGGCTGGATAAGTTGTGCTGTGTTATGGCAGTACATAGTGCAATACCACATTTATTTATCATGTACACTCCTAGTATTCAGAACTGCATTAAACACTGAGATGCTACAGCAATAGTATGAGACCTTATGTAATGATTAACGTCTGTGCGCTCTCCGTTATTACAGCACACCATCCATATGTTAAAAAAACAAACATATATATAACTATAACTGAGAACGCAGACTCGTCCTGTTAATCATTACATAAGGTCACTTACTATTGCGGTAGCTGTACACACACGTGTGTGTGTGTGTGTGTGTGTGTGTACATATATGCGTATATATATATATATATATATATATATATGTATATGTGTGTGTGTGTGCGTGTACATATATGTGTGTATATATATATATATATATATATATATATATATGTATATGTGTGTGTGTGTACATATATGCGTGTATATATGTATATGTGTGTGTGTGTGTGTGTGAATATTTTGCATTATTTATGTGGTGATGATATATGAAATACTGAAATCTCATTATCTCAGTTGGGCTGCTGTGGATATCTAACTTGGTCCTTGTGGATGAGACTTCTGATTACTGATTGCTGCATAGGTGCATTATCTAATGACATCTACATGTTAAAGCAGTAAGCCGAAAAGAACCACCATGGGGAATCGTATATAAAATACATAATAAATAAAATATATATACATTTTAAATAAATATATATATATATATATATATATATATATATATATATATATAATACTTTTTATTTCAGTCAAATAAGTCATTAAAGGGTATAGTGAGATAATACATTTTTTTTAGTCAAATAAGTCATTAAAAGGTATAGGTAAAGGTGAGATAAAACCATATTCATGGCAGGAAAAATAAAACCTGACCTGGCAGAGTGTAAAATGTGGTGAGCACCACATAAGGTATATACAGAAAAAAACAGACGTGGGAGGGGTAAGGGTATACCAGAAATAAGTGTTGTGGAATTTTCTAGATTTTTTTTGGACTGTCCAATATATATATAATATATTATATATCATTCCCAATGTATTGGACAGTACAAAAAAATTCTGTGGCAAAACGTCAGAGAAAGTAGCATGTCAAAAATGAGTTGTGTATTTGATAAGAGGACATACTTTAATAAGAATAACAATATGACTACCCTGGACTTTCTCTAAAGTGTATTGTCTATGGGGGCCATACCTGCCAGGTTTATCAGTAGATCACAGCTGATTGTTGGAGGCTCAGCAGAGAGTCACTTTGTAATGGCCATATTGTTGAGGTCCCATTGTAACATTTTATGATTACCTCAAGTCGAGAACCCCTTTAAGTGAATAGGGCTGTATTTTTGTCTGCACAACAGATTGGTGGGACTGTTGTCATCTTGCTTGGAAAATCTTTGAGGGATCCACAGCACTGAACTAACCACTGTAATAACCTCCGTAAGAATAAGTTCACAATGATACAGTTCTCTGCCATGGAAACCCATCAGTTTAGCGCAGTGGTGTTGCGGGTGGCTGATGGGAGCCGGAGTGTGCATGCACCAGCAGACATGCAGCTGGCATTGTGTCAGTCAGCATGTGGAAAGAGCTCCACTGCTGAGAAGCCTCCACAGACGGTGACCCAAGCGCTGACATGCATGTACATCATTTTGTGCTAAGGCGTTAAACTTGTCCAATATTGTAACACTCTCCAGAGCTTGTGTCTGCTGCGTCTCCTTTTACTTCACAAATACAGTTCTTCTCTTAAATTATTCCTCTAACTGCTCCTTAGTTATATTTTTTCCATCATTTCTCTCGCTTTTCATCTATAGAGAAGGTTATTCAGAAAAATGTGTCATGAACAACTACTTTGGAATCGGTTTAGATGCCAAAATTTCCCTAGAATTTAATAACAAACGGGAAGAACACCCTGAAAAGTGCAGGTAAGAAAGAAGCACGTGTTTTATAGATAGCTCTATTTTGAAGGAATAGAAAACTGCTTGTTTTTACATGAAAGTGCTGCATAAGAAGAAAGCCTAAGAAGTGTTGACCACACATAGATGTTAAATGAGGTATCTGTTTAATGGCAACCTGTCACCAAAATGCCCCTTTTACTTAGTCTTTGGATAAATCATTCCAGAGAAACACGATATAGAGAGATACATATATCCCAACTGTGGTTTCCTTCCAGTACCTTACTATTTTTTATATATGTTTGTGTGGCTGTATATGTGTACATAGATATAGATATATATATACATACACACAGTGTATATGCATGTATGTGTGTATGTATATATGTGTATATATAATATATATCTATATATACCTCCAAGTAGAGGTGGGACACAAAATTTACACTGGCGGTTCCATGCAACAGTAAGGCAGAAAACTCCAAAATATACCAAAAACACCAGGGAAATCAGGAGTTTAATATTCCAAAAACATGAATACTTTATTTAGACATAGATGGTTTAAAAAGACACTCAGGTTAAAAATGATGAAACAGTATGGCAGCATAACATTCATGGGATAAATGGAGGGCTTTTACAGGGCAGGTCTGAGTAAAACAGATCACCTGTCAATGGCAAAGTGCAAAATTGTATACCAAACCAATCAACATAGTGGCATACAGGGATCCCACACTATATATGCCCGTGAGCAGAGCCAAACAATCAAGGGTACATACCCAAAATAATGGAAGTAAATGTTTAAGGAAACTCTGCCACACCAGATCACAGTCCCCAATGTACGTTTTGCATATTAATTATAGGATCACCGTAGCCATCACTTCATCAGGGGGAGAGAAGTCTGAGAAGGTGTTATCCCAAAATTAAGTAGGTGTAGTAGTAATAATAATAATATTAGCAATAATAATACCTCTAAGTAGAAATGTAGAATAGTTCTCCTGATTACCTACTGGTATATCATTTACCTCATGTGCACGGCATTGCAGGAGTTAAGGTATAAATGCTTATGACCACTCATACAGTGATAGTTTTTAGTTGCTGCAATACCCTACAGATGAGGTAAGAAACATATCTAATCAAGAAAAAATATATTACATTTCTAATTGGAGGCATTCGCTGATATTATTAATAATAATAATAATAATAATAATAATAATAATAATATTATTATTATATATTGGGATAGGAGCTTGGAGATGGGCATAAAACTGTACTAATAGTATATGCAATTACTTAATCATCAGTGTGTCCTACCTTAGAGACCCACCAGAATCGTTGGTGACATACACAATTGTTGCAATAAATACTTTATATTGTTTGCTGCATATTTAATTTATTTAAGATATCATTTATTATAGAAGCCGAACGAAAAACATGATGTGGTATGGAGTCCTTGGAACCAAAGAGTTACTGCAAAGAACCTATAAGAATTTGGAGCAAAAGGTTCAACTGGAGGTATAATGAAACAGATCAGTCTTGTAGGAGCTTCTGGAGCAGATCAGTCTTGGAGATTCTGAAGATTAGGCTTGTTGGAGTTGTGGGACAGATCAGTTGTCTGGGAGATTGTGAACAGACCATTCTTCGAAGATATTATGGTGCAGATCAGTCTTCGGTGAAGTTATGGGAAAGATAAGTCTAATAGAAGATTCTGGATCAGAGCAGTCGTGTAGGAGATTCTAGAGCCGATCAGTCTTGTAGGAGAATTTGAAACACATTAGTCTTGTAGTATTCTGGAAATTAGTTTTATAGGAGATTATGGAGCCGATTAGTTTTGTAGCAGATTTTGGAGCAGATGTGTCTATAGGGAGATTTTGGAGCAGGTCAGTCTTCAGGAAGGTTATGGATTAAGTCATTCTTTAGGGACATTTTGGAGCAGGTCAGTCCTCAGTGAAATTTTGTAGCAGGTCAGTCCTTGTGGAGGTAATGGATTAAGTCTTACTTCAGGGAGACTTTGGAGCAGGTCAGTTCTCATGGAGGGTATGGATTAGGTCATTCTTCAGTGAGATTTTGGAGCAGATCAATCCTCAGGGAGGTCATAGATTAGGTAATTCTTCAGGGAGATTATGGACTAGGCCAGTCTTCAGGGTGAACCTGGACCAGGTCAGTCTTCAGGGAGATAATAGTTGTTTAATATATTGCCAGAAGCTAAAAGGGTTGCCCTGTGTATTACAGAATTTGTATAAAAGCTCTCTCTATACACTGTATACTGGGTCATTAACTTACTCTTCGTACTGTGACTGTTTTGATATATAGCTAGGGGCTAATTTAAGTGCTTGATTTCCTGTCTGCATACTCTTTGTATTGCCTCTGTCTTACATTATATAAATTCTGGTCATGCAAACGCCTCTTAATGTTTTGTTCAATATCCTCCATTGTTTTGTTCTTGGCAGTGTGATGGCCAGTACATCCCCCTTCCAAGTCTCCAGGGTATTGCGGTGCTAAACATCCCTAGCTATGCTGGCGGCACCAATTTCTGGGGTGGAACTAAAGAGGATGATGTAAGTTCAGCAGCACAGAGGAAGCCTATGTCAGTCTTTATCTTTACATGGCTTTGTTTTTTCTTGCCTCGTCATATAAGATCTGCTTACACTTTCCTTTCCTTGTGGTATTCTTAGTCCAGTAACTGCTGCAGATTCCTCATAGTGGTGCTATTTTAGGCGTGGGAACTTCTGTGCATTTAGCGCAGGAATCTTGTCATAGAAAAAGAAAAAAAAATAACAAGGATTACTGATGACTGAGAGGTTTTATGGGAGATTTCACAGTGAGATAAGAAATCTGTATGAGTGGTCCGGTATGTGGCATTAGCTTATATTATTTTCTTGCTCCTTTTGACTTGTTGCATTTGCAACAAGAACTTGATATTAAGAGGGATACGTTTTCGCGCAATCACTGAACTTCTGAAATGTGGGGTCAGGCTTAAAGCTTAGTGATATTGCACCCTTGATAGCCAGTGATCACTGTTAGTTTTTTCGGGTTTTTAAAAAAAAAAATCACAAGGAGTTCAGTTTTGATTGGATAGTTTGGGTATGTTCTTATTGCATCTTTAAGAAGTCGGGAATGAGGTTTTCCTAGGCCGGTGATCTTTTTTCTGACGTGGCTATGCTGGTGCTTTATATTTATTTTTTGCAAGTGTATAAATAAATTTAAATAAATGGATCAAAATTGGAAATATTGCATTTTTTACACTTCCCAGCTGGGGCTTTTTAAGATGTGCACTCCTTATTTCTTTGTCGCTCCATTGGGAGACCCAGACAATTGGGTGTATAGCTTCTGCCTCCGGAGGCCACACAAAGTATTACACTTAAAAGTGTAAAGCCCCTCCCCTTCTGCCTATACACCCCCCCGTGCATCACGGGCTCCTCAGTTTTTATGCTTTGTGCGAAGGAGGCACACATGCACGCATAGCTCCACAATTTAGTCAGCAGCAGCTGCTGACTATATCGGATGGAAGAAAAGAGGGCCCATAACAGGGCCCCTGGCATGCTCCCTTCTCACCCCACTCTGGTCGGCGGTGCTGTTAAGGTTGAGGTACCCATTGCGGGTACATAGGCAGGAGCCACATGCTGTTTTCCTTCCCCATCTCTTAAGGGCTCTGGGTGAAGTGGGATCCTAATCGGTCTCCAGGCACTGGGACCGTGCTCCCTCCGCAGCCCCTGGGGAATCTGCTGGACAGGAGCCGGGTATCGTCAGGGACAAGGCCCTGCTACTGTGAGGTACTCTGTGTCCCCTTGGGGACGGCGCATGGAGCGCTTGTGTCATACACGCTGCAGCACTGCTGGGTGTGTTAGTGCTCCGGGACTACCGCGCTGACCGCGCTTATTCGCCGGCCGCGCTTATAACTTTAGTCCCAGGCTTTTGCGGCCCAGTACCGCATATTCCCGCCCCCGGGCCTGCCAGTCAGGGTAAGGGCGGGACGCTGCACAGGACGTCAGCGCTGAGGGCTGGGGCATACTTTGTATCCTCCTCCCCCCTCACTGAGCACCGTGGGGCACCAGATTCCCGCACTTTCTAGGGCACGCCCACGGCCCCCTCCTCCTCACAGAACGCCGGCAGCCATTCCTGTCAGCACTTCTGAAGCTGGAGAGGAGAGACAGCACGGCTCTGGGAGGCCCAGGCAGGGAATCTGGTGGTCACACAACCGCTTTTGGGCGGTCGGTAAGCAGCACCTGTTTCTAGGTGCTGGCCCCCCTGGGTGCCGAAGTGTATATATATATATATGCTTATATGTTATACATTTACTCTGTACGGTCGCACTGTTGATTTTTGGCTATATACCCTCCCGGATTGTACTCAGAGGAGACAACAGCATGTCGTCCGCAAAAAGCAAGGGTGCCAAAGCACAGGCTTACTTTGCAACCTGTACCTCATGTGCGGCTATACTACCGGCAGGTTCCACCGACCCTCATTGTGTGCAATGCTCGGCCCCTGTGGCACTTACTCAGCCGGAGCCTCTGCTACTGGTGGCCCAAGTGGAACCACCTGCTACCACTGTCCAGGTGACAGGGACGGAGTTTGCAGTATTTGCTGACAAACTTTCTGAGAGTATGGATAAATGGTCTGCTAAGATACTAGAAGCCTTGCAGTCCAGGCCGGTAACACAGGCCCCGGGCACTGTTGAATCATTGACCCCAGGCCCCCCTCGGTTGGAGCAGCAAAGTGCTCCTGGGGTGACTCATAGGTCCCAGGGTGAGGTCTCTGACACGGACCGCAGTCCCAGACCGCCTAAACGGGCTCGCTGGGAGCTTCCCTCGACTTCATCACACTGCTCAGGGTCTCAGCAGGAGGACTCTCTAGAGGATGAAGCGGAGGTGGCAGATCAGGATTCTGATCCTGAGGCCGCTCTCAACCTGGATACACCTGAAGGAGACGCCATAGTGAATGACCTTATAGCGTCCATCAATCAGGTGTTGGATCTTTCTCCCCCAGCTCCTCCAATTGAGGAGTCAGCTTCTCAGCAGGAGAAATTCCGTTTTAGATTTCCCAAGCGTACAATGAGTACGTTTCTGGATCACTCCGACTTCAGAGAGGCAGTCCAGAAACACCGAGCTTGTCCAGATAAGCGCTTTTCTAAGCGCCTTAAGGACACACGTTATCCCTTCCCCCCTGACGTTGTCAAGGGTTGGGCTCAGTGTCCCAAGGTGGATCCTCCAGTCTCCAGACTGGCGGCTAGATCCATAGTTGCCGTGGAAGATGGGGCTTCACTCAAAGATGCCACTGACAGACAGATGGAGCTCTGGTTGAAATCCATCTATGAAGCTATCGGCGCGTCCTTTGCTCCGGCATTCGCAGCCGTATGGGCACTCCAAGCTATCTCAGCTTGTCACTCGCAGATTAATGCAGTCACACGTGCCTCTGCTCCGCAGGTGGTGTCCTTAACCTCTCAGGCGTCGGCGTTTGCGTCCTACGCCATTAATGCTGTCCTGGACTCTGCGAGCCGTACGGCGGTAGCTTCCGCCAATTCGGTGGCAGTCCGCAGGGCCATGTGGCTACGTGAATGGAAGGCAGACTCTGCTTCCAAAAAGTTCTTAACCGGTTTGCCATTTTCTGGCGACCGCCTGTTTGGTGAGCGATTGGATGAAATCATTAAACAATCCAAGGGAAAGGACTCATCCTTACCCCAGTCCAAACCAAACAGACCTCAACAATGGAAGGTACAATCGAGGTTTCGGTCCTTTCGGCCCGCGGGCAGGTCTCAATTCTCCTCGTCCAACAGGCCACAGAAGGGTCAGAGGGACTCCGATTCATGGCGGTCTAAGTCACGTCCTAAAAAGACCGCCGGAGGAACCGCTCCCAAAGCGGCCTCCTCATGACTTTCGGCCTCTTCACACCGCATCCTCGGTCGGTGGCAGGCTCTCCCGCTTTTGCGACGCCTGGCTGCCACATGTCCAAGACCGATGGGTGAGAGACATTCTGTCTCACGGTTACAGGATAGAGTTCAGCTCTCGTCCTCCGACTCGTTTCTTCAGAACATCTCCGCCCCCCGAGCGAGCCGATGCTCTTCTTCAGGCGGTGTGCACTCTGAAGGCAGAAGGAGTGGTGATCCCTGTTCCTCTTCAGTAACAGGGTCACGGTTTTTACTCCAACTTGTTTGTGGTGCCAAAAAAGGACGGATCTTTCCGTCCTGTCCTGGACCTAAAACTGCTCAACAAACACGTAAAAACCAGGCGGTTCCGGATGGAATCGCTCCGCTCCGTCATCGCCTCAATGTCCCAAGGAGATTTCCTAGCATCAATCGACATCAAAGATGCTTATCTCCACGTACCGATTGCACCAGAGCATCAGCGCTTCCTGCGTTTCGCCATAGGGGACGAACACCTTCAGTTCGTGGCACTGCCTTTCGGCCTGGCGACAGCCCCACGGGTCTTCACCAAGGTCATGGCAACAGTAGTAGCAGTCCTACACTCTCAGGGACACTCGGTGATCCCTTACTTAGACGATCTGCTTGTCAAGGCACCCTCTCAAGTGGCATGCCAACACAGCCTGAACATTGCTCTGGAGACTCTCCAGAGATTCGGGTGGATCATCAATTTCCCAAAGTCAAATCTGACACCGGCCCAATCACTGATATATCTTGGCATGGAGTTTCATACTCTCTCAGCGATAGTGAAGTTTCCGCTGGTCAAACAGCGTTCACTACAGACAGGGGTGCAATCTCTCCTTCAAGGCCAGTCACACCCCTTGAGGCGCCTCATGCACTTCCTAGGGAAGATGGTAGCTGCAATGGAGGCAGTTCCTTTTGCGCAGTTTCATCTGCGTCCACTTCAATGGGACATTCTCCGCAAATGGGACGGGAAGTCGACGTCCCTCGACAGGAACGTCTCCCTTTCTCAGGCAGCCAAAGCCTCCCTTCGGTGGTGGCTTCTTCCCACTTCATTGTCGAAGGGGAAATCCTTCCTACCCCCATCCTGGGCGGTGGTCACGACGGACGCGAGTCTATCAGGGTGGGGAGCGGTCTTTCTCCACCACAGGGCTCAGGGTACCTGGACTCAGCCAGAGTCCTCCCTTCAGATCAATGTTCTGGAGATAAGGGCAGTGTATCTTGCCCTAAAGGCGTTCCAGCCGTGGCTGGAAGGCAAGCAGATCCGAATTCAGTCGGACAACTCCACCGCGGTGGCATACATCAACCACCAAGGCGGAACACGCAGTCGGCAAGCCTTCCAGGAAGTCCGGCGGATTCTGCTGTGGGTGGAAGCCACAGCCTCCACCATATCCGCAGTTCACATCCCGGGCGTAGAAAACTGGGAAGCAGACTTTCTCAGTCGCCAGGGCATGGACGCAGGGGAAAACCCGGACGTGCTTCAAGAGATCTGTTGCCGCTGGGGGATGCCGGACGTCGACCTAATGGCATCCCGGCACAACAACAAGGTCCCGGCATTCATGGCACGGTCTCAAGATCACAGAGCTCTGGCGGCAGACGCCTTAGTTCAGGATTGGTCGCAGTTTCAACTGCCTTATGTGTTTCCTCCTCTGGCACTGTTGCCCAGAGTGTTACGCAAGATCAGGTCCGACTGCCGCCGCGCCATCCTCGTCGCTCCAGACTGGCCGAGGAGGTCGTGGTACCCGGATCTGTGGCATCTCACGGTGGGCCAACCGTGGGCACTACCAGACCGACCAGACTTACTGTCTCAAGGGCCGTTTTTCCATCTGAATTCTGCGGCCCTCAACCTGACTGTGTGGCCATTGAGTCCTGGATCCTAGCGTCTTCAGGGTTATCTCAAGAGGTCATTGCCACTATGAGACAGGCTAGGAAACAAACGTCCGCCAAGATCTACCACAGGACGTGGAGGATATTCTTATCCTGGTGCGCTGATCAGGGTTTTACTCCCTGGCCATTTGCCTTGCCCACTTTTCTTTCCTTCCTTCAATCCGGATTGGAAAAAGGTTTGTCGCTCGGCTCCCTTAAGGGACAAGTCTCAGCGCTCTCTGTGTTTTTTCAGAAGCGCCTAGCCAGACTTCCACAGGTACGCACGTTCCTGCAGGGGGTTTGTCACATAGTCCCTCCTTACAAGCGTCCGTTAGAACCCTGGGATCTGAACAGGGTTCTGATGGCCCTTCAGAAACCACCTTTCGAGCCAATGAAGGATATTTCTCTTTCACGCCTTTCGCAGAAAGTGGTCTTCCTAGTAGCAGTCACATCACTTCGGAGAGTGTCTGAGCTAGCAGCGCTGTCATGCAAAGCCCCTTTCCTGGTGTTTCACCAGGACAAGGTGGTTCTGCGTCCGGTTCCGGAATTTCTCCCTAAGGTGGTATCCCCCTTTCATCTCAATCAGGATATCTCCTTACCCTCTTTTTGTCCTCATCCAGTTCACCAATGTGAAAAGGATTTGCACTTGTTAGATCTGGTGAGAGCACTCAGACTCTACATTTCTCGTACGGCGCCCCTGCGCCGCTCGGATGCACTCTTTGTCCTTGTCGCTGGCCAGCGTAAAGGGTCACAGGCTTCCAAATCAACCCTGGCTCGGTGGATCAAGGAACCAATTCTCGAAGCCTACCGTTCTTCTGGGCTTCCGGTTCCCTCAGGGCTGAAGGCCCATTCTACCAGAGCCGTGGGGGCGTCCTGGGCTTTGCGGCACCAGGCTACGGCTCAGCAGGTGTGTCAGGCAGCTACCTGGTCGAGCCTGCACACTTTCACGAAACACTATCAGGTGCATACCTATGCTTCGGCAGATGCCAGCCTAGGTAGACGAGTCCTTCAGGCGGCGGTTGCCCACCTGTAGGAAGGGGCCGTTTTACTGCTCTATTACGAGGTATTATTTTACCCACCCAGGGACTGCTTTTGGACGTCCCAATTGTCTGGGTCTCCCAATGGAGCGACAAAAAAGAAGGGAATTTTGTTTACTTACCGTAAATTCCTTTTCTTCTAGCTCCAATTGGGAGACCCAGCACCCGCCCCTGTTCCCTTCGGGCTGTTGTTCTTTGTGTACACATGTTGTTCATGTTGAATGGTTTTCAGTTTTTCGAACTTCCTTCGGATTGAATTTACTTTAGACCAATTTATAAGTTTCCTCCTTCCTGCTTTTGCACCAAAACTGAGGAGCCCGTGATGCACGTGGGGGTGTATAGGCAGAAGGGGAGGGGCTTTACACTTTTAAGTGTAATACTTTGTGTGGCCTCCGGAGGCAGAAGCTATACACCCAATTGTCTGGGTCTCCCAATTGGAGCTAGAAGAAAAGGAATTTACGGTAAGTAAACAAAATTCCCTTCTTTTTCAGGAAGTGTTTTCAGCATTCTCATTATAATCACTGCCAGAATTACAATGACAGGTAAAACCTCTATACACAACGGATAACACAAGATCCACTAATCACAATAGGCGATGGCAAAGCCCCCATGCTCGCCTCCATTCAAATTCACATTTGCACACATTCATTAGATGCAAACAAAAACTAAAGAACAGAAGTCACCCACCCAAAGATCAGATGAAGCCTGGGATACTGGTGTGTGCATGAATCAGCTGGTCAGGCACAGTGGTGGTGAAGAGGAAAAGAAAGTTCAGCACTTCCATCTGGTGAATAAAAACGTTGGGCTTTTTCATCCATTAAATCTACACAGTAGGAAAAAAGCTTTAAAAAACTGACGAGTTTCAAGTGCAAAACGCACTCTTATCATGATTGAGCGTGCATACCACACTTGAAATGTGTCAGTTTTTTTTAAGAACTGTTTTTTCCGATTTAATGGATTAAATAAAGCTTAAAGTTTTTATTCACTGGATGAAAGTGCTGAACTTTCTTTTAGGGTACGTGCACATGAGTGTATGAATCGGAAGAGCGCAATGAGAGAAAATCTCACATTGTACTTGAACAAATGTTATTCAGTGAGGAAAGACGCAGCATGCTGCAGCTGTCTGTGAGAGTCATGTCAATCGCTCCCTTTACAAGTCTATGAGTGCGAATGAAATATTAGACTGCACTCGGGTAATATTAAAGTGCAATGCGATAGTCGCATCAGCTGATAATGGAGGAGATGGGGTGGAATCACGCCCTCTCCTCCACAGCTGTGATCCGATTGCAGGATTGAATCACAGTTGCATGACACTCTGGTTACGTATTATATTAGTATATTGCATCCGATGCTATACATCTGTGTGAATCTAGCCTTACTCTCATTAAATGCTTCAGCACAAAAGATACGGTCTCAGTCAGTCCATTGCTGCTAATGTATGCTCGTATTTCTTGAAAGAACAGCAAGTATGAGTCAAGAAAAGCTCCAGTGTGACCATTTCAAGATTTCTTTAAAGAAAAAAAATATATAGATCATAGTGTAAAATGTGGCACACAAAAATCAAACAAACAAGCATAAAACCTGAATTAAACAATCAGACATTTTCTGATAATATATTCTGGTTAAAAATGGCCTGGTGCACCTTTACATAAATGAAGCTGCTACTATTTTGGATTGTGATCAATGTCTCATAGACAAAAAAAAGTGTAAATGGGATTTTCAAGATAGAAAATTACTAAAAAGCCCATTACTATGACCCCTATGGCCTTATGAGTAAAGATGAGCGAACCGGTCGCGGTTCGGCTCGAGGTCGGTTCGCCGAACGGAGGTCCCGTTCGAGTTCAGTTCGTCGAACCGAACTCGAACTGCATAGGAAACAATGGCAGGCAATCACAAACACATAAAAACACCTAGAAAACACCCTCAAAGGTGTCCAAAAGGTGACAAACAACTCACAACACAAACACATGGGAAAGTGACAAGGACATATACTCATGCGAAAACAAAAGAGCTGGACAAGGAAAAAGAGGACGAGACACAGATATAGGCATGGCATGCCCTTCTAAAATCATGTAAAACACCGCAAGGTGACTCCAAGCGGAGTCTCCCTTTTTTTCCAAAAATTGGGCCACACAGACACCCCTTCAGTGGCAGCACTTGTGCCCCAGTTGTACACTTCACAGCTAGATTTGCATCAAGCACATTCAAAAATACGCCATACTTAACCGTCCCCAGGATGACACCGGGGTAGGTAGCAAAGTCTTTCCTGATCCCAGCTCTGTTCATCTTGGCTTCTTTTAAAAACAATGTAAGCAAGGGTTACTCCAAGCGGAGTCTCCCTTTTTTACAAAAATTGTGCCCCACACACACCCACCCATTCAGTGGCAGCACTTGTGCCCTAGTTGTACACTTCACAGCTAGATTTGCATCAAGCACATTCAAAAATACGCCATACTTAACCGTCCCCAGGATGACACCGGGGTAGGTAGCAAAGTCTTTCCTGATCCCAGCTCTGTTCATCTTGGCTTCTTTTAAAAACAATGTAAGCAAGGGTTACTCCAAGCGGAGTCTCCTTTTTTTTCAAAAAATTGGGCCACACAGACACCCACCCATTCAGTGGCAGCACTTGTGCCCTAGTTGCAAACAGGATGTTTTGATTTGCATCAAGCACATTCAAAAATACGCCATAATTAACCGTCCCCAGGATGACACCGGGGTAGGTAGCAAAGTCTTTCCTGATCCCAGCTCTGTTCATCTTGGCTTCTTTTAAAAACAATGTAAGCAAGGGTTACTCCAAGCGGAGTCTCCCTTTTTTCCAAAAATTGTGCCCCACACACACCCACCCCATCAGTGGCAGCACTTGTGCCCCAGTTGTACACTTGACAGCTAAATTTGCATCAAGCACATTCCAAATCCACAAGCATTTACTCTCCCCAGGATGACACAGGGGTTGTAAATTCCTTCTGGATCCATGACTTGTTCATTTTGATGAATGTCAGTCTGTCCACATTGTCACTGGACAGACGCGTGCGCTTATCTGTCAGCACACACCCAGCAGCACTGAAGACACATTCAGAGACAACGCTGGCAGCTGGACACGACAAAATCTCCAAGGCGTAACTGGAGAGCTCTGGCCATTTTTCTAGATTTGAAGCCCAAAATGAGCAAGGCTCCATTTGCAAAGTCATGGCATCGATGTTCATTTGGAGATACTCCTGTATCATCCTCTCCAGCCGTTGACTATGTGTCAGACTTGTTGTCTCTGGTGGCCTTGCAAAGGAAGGTCTAAAAAAATTATGAAAAGATTCCATAAAATTGCTGTTACCAGCACCAGATACAGTCCTACTGGTACGGGTAGACTGTTGAAGATGACGAGACCGTCCCATGTTTGTCAAGTTACAACTGGGAGATTCACTCCCTGCACCTGCACGGTTGTTTGGTGGAAATGCCGAGCTAAGATCGAGTAACAGCTTCTGCTGATACTCCTGCATACGTGCGTCCCTTTCTATGGCTGGAATTATGTCACAGAATTTGGACTTGTACCGGGGATCTAATAGTGTGGCAATCCAGTAGTCATCATCACTTCTAATTTTGACAATACGAGGGTAATGTTGGAGGTAGTGCAACAAGAAGGCACTCATGTGTCTTGCGCAGCCATGCGGACCAAGTCCACGCTGTGTTTGTGGCATAGAGGTGCTACCCGTTCTTTCTTCCTCTGACATCTCCCCCCAACCTTTCAACTGAAATTTGACCAACGTCTCCCTCATCTGCTGAGTCTTCCATGTCCATGGACAGTTCGTCCTCCATTTCTTCATGTTCTCCTGCACCTTCCTCAATATTTCGCCTGCTACCATGCGCCCTTGTTGATCCCTGTCCCCCATGGTCCCATGCCTGCCGCGTTGGTGATGATGAACGTCTGGACCTTGGTGATGTTGTTGTCCCTTGCGCGCATATGAATCCTCCTGTAGTTCCTCCCCTTTCTCTTGTCCCACCCCCTGACTCCGAATAGTGTTTAGCGTGTGCTCCAGCATGTAAATGACTGGAATTGTCATGCTGATAATGGCATTGTCAGCGCTAAACATATTCGTCGCCATGTCGAAACTGTGCAGAAGGGTGCATAGGTCCTTGATCTGAGACCACTCCATCAGGGTGATCTGCCCCACCTCTGCATCTCGTTGGCCCAGGCTATACGTCATGACGTATTGCACCAGGGCTCGGCGGTGCTGCCACAGTCGCTGTAACATGTGGAGAGTCGAATTCCAGCGTGTCGCCACATCGCATTTCAGGTGATGAACCGGCAGGCCGAAAGACTTCTGGAGAGATGCAAGTCGCTCAGCTGCGGCGGTTGAACGGCGGAAGTGAGCAGACAGTTTTCGTGCCCTGGTCAGGCGACCATCTAGGCCGGGATAGTGTGTTAAGAATTGCTGGACAACAAGGTTCAACACGTGAGCCATACAAGGCACGTGTGTCACCTTGCCCAGGCGAAGGGCCGCACCCAGGTTTGCAGCATTGTCGCACACGGCCTTACCAGGCTGCAGGTTGAGTGGAGACAACCATTTATTAAACTCGGACCGCAGAGCTGACCACAACTCCTCAGCTGTGTGACTCCTATTCCCAAGACATGTCAAGCTAAAGACCGCCTGATGCCGTTGCGCTCTGCTGCCAGCATAGTAATGAGGCGTGTGTGATTCCTTCTGCGCAGTGAGAACGCTGGTGGCCTGACCAGGCAGGCTTTGGGCGGAGGTGGAGGACCCAGATGAGGTGGAGGAGGCAGAAGCAGTAGCGGAACTTGGACAGACAGAGGATTGACACACAAGTCGTGGGGAAGGCAAGACTTGTGCAGCAGACCCTTCACCATCTATCACCATAGTTACCCAGTGCCCAGTCAGCGACATGTAACGTCCCTGTCCATGCTTACTGGTCCAAGTATCGGTGGTGAAATGCACCCGTTCACACACAGAGTTTCTCAAGGAAGCGGTGATGTTGTGTGCGACATGCTGGTGTAGTGCGGGCACACCTTTCTTAGAGAAGTAGTGGCGACTAGGCATCTGGTACTGGGGCATAGCGACAGACATAAGGTCTCTAAAATCCTGTGTGTCCACTAGGCGGAAAGGCAGCATTTCGGTAGCCAAGAGCTTACAGAGGGATAGAGTCAACCTCTTAGCTTTGTCATGAGTCGCAGGAAATGGCCTTTTATTTGACCACATCTGAGGGACAGAGATCTGGCTGCTGTGTGTAGATGGTGTTGAGTAGGGTGTCCCTGGAAAAATGCAGGTTTGTGAGGAAAGTGCAGGCGGAGACATGATGTTGCCTTCATCCAACGTTGGTGCTATCGATGTCTGAGAGAGCTGTACACACTCACTTGTTTCCCCTTCCAAACCAACTGACGACCTACCAAGCAAACTGCCTGTTGCGGTTACAGTGGTGGAAGTTGTGCGTGGAAAACCAGGTGTGACAGCTGTCCCCACAGTCCTAGAAGATGAAGAGCGCGCGGATGCACTGGAAGGGGCAGGCCGTGGATGGTTCGCTCCGCTAGGCCGCATTGCAGCACGGTGAGCTTCCCACCGGGACCTATGATATTTATTCATGTGACGATTCATGGAAGAAGTTGTCAAACTGCTGAGGTTTTGACCTCTACTAACAGAATCACGACAAATTTTACACATCACATAATTTGGGCGATCTTTTTCTATGTCAAAAAAGGACCAGGCTAGGCAAGGCTTAGAGGGCATGCGACCTGCTGAGCCCCCCCGACTAGTGCTCAGAGGCAGAGTGGTGGCTGATGATGCAGTTGTAGACGTGCTACCAGTGCTCCGACTCTGTCCAGGAAGGCGCAAGGTAACTTCGTCGTCGGTTGCATCCTCCTCCACCGCCTCTGTTGACCTCCTCGAGTGCCTGACTGGGGGTTGACAGTAGGTGGGATCTAGAACTTCATCATCAATTGTTGTGTTTGCACTAACCTCCCCCTCAGACCGAGCCTCTTCTTGCCATGACCGAATATTTAAGTTGTCATCCCAATCTGGTATCTGCGTCTCATCGTCATCAGTATGTTCCTCATTGTCTATAACCACAGGTGTTACAGTTTGTGACAAAGGGTCAACATTATGCTCTGAAACTTGCTCCTCACGGCCTGAATCAGAGTCACAAAGGTTATGGGCATCACTGCAGACCATTTCCTGTTCTGTACTTACTGTAGCTTGGGAGCAGACCTCTGATTCCCAGGCTATAGTGTGACTGAACAGCTCTGCAGACTCAGCCATCTCACTTCCACTATACTGTGCCGGGCTGATGGAGACTTCAAAGCTGGGAGAAAGCAAGTTTGATTGGGATGACAACTCAGAGGACTGGTGTTTTTTGGATGCGCTGGTTGAGGTGGCTGAGAGGGCACTTGTTGGACCACTTGAGATCCATTCAAGCATTTTCCTTTTTTGCCCATCATCTACCTTTGTTCCTGTTGTTCGTGTCCGTAAAAAAGGGAGCACATCGGATTGTCCACGGTAAGTAGTAGACATCTTACTTTTGCTGGTAGATGGTCTATCTTCAGCAGATGTTAATGGAGCTTTGCCACCTTCCCCACGGACAAACCCTTTTTTTCCTTTTCCACCACGCCTCTTCCCCTTTCCACCAGCATCTGTCATTTTGCCACTCATGTTGATTGCGACAAGATTGTGCACTGAAAATGTGGTAGTAAAAATTGAGAGGTGGTGTAGATTGCAGCGGTGGTCTAGCTGTATTAACAGCAGAATAATAAAGAATAAATATCCCTGACAATGCAACTACGGCCCTTAAACTGGCAGCATAAATTGCTAGTATAATGGCTTAGTTATAATGAGTTTGAGTGTGCAATGCAGGCAGACGTGCTGCATATATCTTTGCACTAGTGGGACGATACAGAAGTCCAATAGCCACGTTTAGGATGCCACTAAGTTCACTGAGTGTTTGCTAGTATAATGGCTTAGTTATAATGAGTTTGAGTGTGCAATACAGGCAGACGTGCTGCATATATCTTTGCACTAGTGGGACGATACAGAAGTCCAATAGCCACGTTTAGTATGCCACTAAGTTCACTGAGTGTTTGCTAGTATAATGGCTTAGTTATAATGAGTTTGAGTGTGCAATACAGGCAGACGTGTTGCAAATATCTGTGCACTACTGGGACAATACAGAAGTCCAACAGCCACGTTTAGGATGCCACTAGGTTCACTCAGTGTTTGCTATTATAATGGCTTAGTTATAATGAGTTGGAGTGTGCAATGCAGGCAGACGTGCTGCAAATATCTGTGCACTACTGGGACTATACAGAAGTCCAATAGCCACGTTTAGGATGCCACTAAGTTCACTGAGTGTTTGCTAGTATAATGGCTTAGTAACAATGAGTTTGAGTGTGCAAAGGGCAGGAGGGTACAGTGGCAGGGTTGTGGGTCTCTGGGTAGAGGAAAGGAAGCCTGCCTTTCTATCCCTCCTAATGGGGAAATGCAGCGAGGAAATCCCTGACCTTAGCTACACAGACGCTGTCATCTTGTGTAGCTGTTAAACTCTGTTTTCAGGACCTGTCACCTATGGCTCTGACTTTGCCGGTATGAGCCCTTAAAAGGACTGATAGAAAGTGCTATCCCTAAGCTGTCCAGCGCTGTGTATGGAGCGTATACAGCAGTATCGGCGATAGGAGCTGCGCCAGTGATGTCTGACACCAAGGACGCAGAAGGCAGATAATGGCGTGCTGGAGGAAAATGTCCGGTTTTATAATGCAGGGACATGTGACATGGACATCCTATCACACATGCCGTTGCTTCTCTGGCTATAAGTCCACTTAGCTGTGTGTGTGTCTGGGATTGGCTGACATGCTGGCCCTCCCCACTACACGCGCGCGCTTAGGGAAGGAAGACAAGGAAAAAAAAAAAAATGGCGATCGCCATTATCCATACAGCAGTGATCTGAACGCGCTGTTCCCGCACACTATACACTGAAATGTCATAATAGTGTGAGTCACAGAGTGACTTACACTATTACAGCGGAAAGCCAGCTAGGAATTAGCTTGTCTTTTTGCTGCTAGAACCGTTCTCGAACGAATCTAGAACTATCGAGCTTTAGCAAAAAGCTCGAGTTCTAGTTCTATCTAGAACAGCCCCCAAAATCACTCGAGCCGCGAACTGGAGAACCTCGAACCGCGAACCGCGCTCAACTCTACTTATGAGGGCTCTGTTGTTAATGTCTTGATTGTGAGTGGGTGCTTTGCTGTAGTGTTCTGGGTGACGTTTCTGTTATTCATAGTGACGTGCCACAAATACTGAAATCTGAACAGTTTTCTTCATGAGCGATTGAATTACTGTTCTTTTTCCTGCCCTTTCCAGCTTCATTCTTAGTGCTTGTGCTCCTTCTCCATGTTGCAGACTGATACAGACATAGAAATATCACCCCAGAGTTTGTGCCCACTAAGAGTCGCCCTCTCATAAGGATTAGAGCCAATGGCAACCTGATGCCAGCAATGCATTGGGCAATTTTCCAGTAAAGTTTTGTGCAAGGATAACAAAATGGTCCTATAACAATACAATTGTCCAATAGATACAGTTTGTGAATATTTATATTCTCTATATTTTCTCCTATATTTTCTCCGTTTACACGATTGATTGAGATATATATATATATATATATATATATATATATATATATATATATATATATATATATATATATATAATCTCTATTAGTCATCACTTTTCTATAATAGAAGTCTGAACCTCTTAGAATTTAGCACTGGCACCATCCCAATATCGATGTACACAGATAATACACATTTTGCATTTTCTTTTAAACATTTTCCAATTATTCTATTTGTAAGTGAATTACAGAGCGCTGTCCTCGGTATCTTCCTGGGCTGAAGCTCCATTACACCAGATGCCAGGAGGAGTACTTCTCTTGCTACTATTCGTAGTAGGGGTTTTTTTTTAATTGGAAATCTATATTTTTAATTAATGTTGTGGAAGTCATTCCCTCTCCCAGACAAATAAAGGGATGACATTTATTTATTACTATTTCCACAATTAACCTTTCAGCAGTGCCCTCTAGTGTCAGTTGTCAGTAATGACATCTCACTGAAAGCTCTAGAGCAGAGATGATGGACAAGATTCCTCTGGGATATCATGTTGCATTTACATGTATTGTCATTGCTGTTATTTGCTCTTTTCAGATATTTGGTGCTCCTTCGTTTGATGATAAAATCCTGGAGGTGGTGGCGGTATTTGGGAGCATGCAGATGGCCGTGTCTAGGGTGATCAAGCTTCAGCACCACAGAATAGCCCAGGTAAGCCTTAAAAAGTCATTTGCATGCTAATATCATTTCAGTGTATGTGGGAACATCTCCATGCCTCACTCTCTGTGGATTCTAAAGGTTAAAGTAGATGTCATGGAGAAATGGTGCCTTGCTTTGTGAAGAAGAATGAAGTGGGTGCGTTCATACCGGGTTTGCAGTGTCAAAGAGATATATATATATATATATATATATATATATATATATATATATATATATATATATATATATAGATAGATAGATAGATAGATAGATAGAGTTATATACATATATATGAGTTATATACATATATACAGTGGAACCTCACTTAACGAGTAACCCAGTTAGCGAGTATTTCACTTAACGAGCAAGGCTTGCTGTAAATTTGTAACTCGGTTGACAAGCAAGCTTTGTTGTACGAGCAAAAACTCACCGCACACACTTCTGGTTCTGTACATCCAACACGCTCTAACCCACTCTTGCAGTCCACACAAGCACACACAAACACACACAAACAAACACGCGCGCACACACACACATATTATGCTCACCTTACCTTCCGTTCCCTCGCCGGCCTCCTGGTTCTTGCAGTTCACCCGTACAGGCTGTGTATTGGGTAACCATCGCAACTGATGCCGGACCTTCCGCTCCCAGCGCGCTGACATCAAAGGCAGGAGACGCTTGTCTCTGATCGGCCAGCGCGCTGCCTTTGAGTAGCGGCTGACAGGGGAAGTTCCTCCCTCGTCACGATGCTTGCCGATACACATCCTGTAGCGGCAAACTACAAGAACCATGAGGCCGGCGATGGAACGGAAGGTACAGATATTATGCTCACCTTACCTTCCGTTCCATCGCCGGCGTCATGGTTCTTGTAGTTCACCGCTACAGGATGTGTATCCGGTATCCGGTGAACCTCCCCTGTCAGCCGTACTCAAAGGTAGCACGCTGGCCAATCAGAGGCAAGCGGCTCCTGCCTTTGACGTTAGCGCGCTGGGAGCGGAAGGTCCGGCATCGGTCGCGATGGTTACCCGATACACAGCCTGTACGGGCGAACTGCAAGTTCCAGGAGGCCGGCGAGGGAACAGAAGGTAAGATGAGCATTGTGTGTGTGTGTGTGTGTGTGTGTGTGTGTGTGTGTGTGTTTGTGTGTGTTTGTGTGTGTGTGTGTGTGTGCGTGTGTGGAATGGCACAATAGGGGACCAGGATGGGACATTGAACAAGGAACAAGTTGTGGAACAATGAATTGTCTGCATTGCAATGATTTCCTATGGGAAATCTTGCTTTGCTGAACAAGTAACTTTGTTAACAAGCACAGTCCCAGAACGGATTGTTCTCGTTAACCAAGGTTCCACTGTATATACAATCAGGTGGCTTTCGTGATGTATATATCCAATGGATGCTTCTGACGTTTTATATTCTACAGCCATATGGTGTAGTATATTGTGTGTGTGTGCATATGAGTGTGTGTATACACACACACGCACGCACAGTTGTGCTTATAAGTTTCCATATCCCGGCAGATTTTTTGCTTTCTTGGGCTTTCATATTATGGGTTAAAATAAGTTCTATTAAACTCAGTGATGTGAAAAATGTTGCCAATTGTTCTTGTATTCAGTGAAATATTGATTAAAATTTTTTGAGATTTTAATATACTTTTGAGTGGGTGTACTCATTTGTGCAGAGCACTGTATGTATGGGTGTATATACATAGATATAATATTATTTATAGTGTAGTATAATGTAGTTCACTGTTCTGTTCTATGCAGCAAATGAAAAGAGTCGCGCTAGAGTGGCCTGACAAAGGTTACAATGACATGTGTTTTACCTCTATCTGGTAAATGAGGACCCAACGAAGCAGAGATTTCTGGTGTATGTGCCAAACATACAGTGTAAATGAATCATGAATGCACATCAAGAATCGTTTAAAGAGAACCTTTCACCAGTTTGAGCATGTTAAACCGTGCACATATCATGGAATAGTGGCTGCAAAGCTAAATAAAACAGTTTTTATTTTGAATGTCTTCTCTTTGTGTAGAGGTATTAGGCTATGTGCACACACTGCGGAAAATTTGCGGAATTTGCCACGATTTTTTCGCGGAAATTCCGCAGATTTTTCAAAAATTCGCAGTATAGCGAGTTCCCAGCCGTTTCTATGGCATTTGGGGACAGCTGTGCCCATGCTGCGTTTTTTTCTGCAGCATTTCCCTGCGGAAAAATCTGCAGCATGTCAATTATTCCTGTGGATTTCTCCGCAGGGTCCCATACTTACCTGCCTTGATAGCAGACACCGGAGTCACTTCCTCCAGTGCAGAGGAGCGCGGTGGAGTCAGGTACAGGAAGGAAGAGATGTGACAGCCGGAGCTAGTTCAGGCCCGCCCACCTTCTCCTGCATAGTGCAGACACGGCCGGAGAGAAGTGCTGCGTGATGGAGGTAAGTATGAACTCCCAATCACTCAGCACTTGTTCTGCATTGAGGATGCAGTGCCCAAGCCATGGTACTGTATCCTCAATGCAGAATGACCGCAGCATATCCGCAGGACATTCCGCTGTGCATCCGCAGCATGAAAACAGACAAAAGTTGTGTTGCGGATTTCTGGGAGCTCCTGCAGAATGTCCTGCGGATATAACCACAAGACACTTTCCCTGTGGGCACACAGCCTTTGTTTCAAAAGTTTAGATTCTAATTTCCTCTAAGACCAAGAAGGAATAATCAGATTTTTTTTCTCTGGAGGCATTGACTTTTTCTCCTGCATGAGGTTGACCAATCAAAAGCAAGAGGCGTCATGAGACCTCTTGCATTTCTCATCTCAATTCACTTTCATTATGGGAGTAAGGGTAGTAGAGCAGATCTGTTTGTCATCACAGAAAAAAACTGTATCTGCAGCTCTCATACCACGGCACTGTCACTGTGGGGGAGAGGGAATACATCAGAACCTACAGTGCCTTGGGATGAGAGCTACAGATGCAGGGCTGTTTGTAATGACACACAGCTCAGCAATCTTTGGTTCTCCCCTTATAACAGTGAGCAGATCTGTGTGTCATTACAAAAAACCCTGTATCTGCAGCTCTCATACCACGGCACTGTCATTGTAGGGGAGAGGGAATACAGCAGAACTTACAGTGCCTTGGGATGCTAGCTACAGATGCAGGGCTGTTTGTAATGACACACAGCTCAGCTCTCCTCCCTTCCCCCTTTATTACAGTGAGCAGGGTTACTATTCTCCCTCCTGCATATGATTGCTGAATGTTATGAAGGGGGAAAAAGTCAACGCTCATAGACATAAATCTCTACCAACATCAGTTTTATATTCGTGGAAATTAGAATCTAAACTTTACTAGCGAATATCTCTACAACAGAGATGAGAAATTAAAAAAATCAAAACTCCATTTTCATCAGCTCTGCAGCTACTATTGATGTGGGCCAGTTTAACATGCTCAAAGTGGTGAAAGGTTCTCATTAAACAGACATTCTTTACCAGATATTAGATAAAATAAGTATAATACGTTGTAGATATCTAAATGAAATGTTCCTTTGTTGTGTTTTTCTTTTCTCAGTGTCGATCAGTGAAGATCACAATCCTCGGAGAAGAGGGCGTTCCTGTACAGGTTGATGGAGAAGCTTGGATCCAGCCACCTGGGGTTATAAAAATTGTGCACAAAAACCGGGCTCAGATGTTAACCAGAGACAGAGTAAGTCCAATTAGGGCTATTTCCACTAAGGAATATCCATTTAATCACCATTTCTGATCATTTTCATTCTTACTAACCTTGTTTTTCTTAGCTGAATCCTCTCACTTTAACCCTTTCATCCCTGGGCGATTTTCCATTTTTCCGGAGGGGGGGGGGAGAGGGGTTTCCGCTCCCCTTCTTCCAAGAGCCGTAACTTTTTTATTTTTCCATCAATCTTGCCATATGAGGACTTATTTTTTGCGGGACCAGTTCTACTTTTAAACAAAACCATAAGTTTTACCATATAATGTACTTGAAAATGGCCAAAAAATTCCAACTGCAAAAAAATTGCAAAAAAAAAGTGCGATTGCTTGATTGTTTTTGGGATAGTTTATTCACATTGTTCACTATATTGTTAAACTGATGTGTCTGTATAATGCCTTAGGTGCATACGAGTTCAAAAACATGTATAGGTTTACTTTTACCTAAGGAGTTAAAAAAAAATTCTCAAGTTTGTCCCAAAAAAATAGTGCTCTTTTTGTGCCATTTTTTGTGATCCATAGCTTTCTCATTTTTAGGGATCTATAGATCAGTGATGGCTAATTTTTTGCATCTTGAGCTGACGTTTTTAATTGAACCCTTTTTGCACAGAAGCGCCATTTTGATCGCCTGTCATCGCATTTTGCGCAAAATTTGTGGCGACCAAAAACTAATTTTGCCGTTTGGAATTTTTTTGCCATTACACTGTTTACCGATCAGATTAATTGATTTCATATTTTGATAGATCGGACATTTATGAACACAGCAATACCAAATATGTGTATATTTTTTTTTCTTTTACCTTCAGTTTTCAATGAGGCAGATGGGGGGTAATTTGAACTTTTAGGGGTTTTTTTTTTATATATTTTTTCGAATTTTTTAAAACTTTTTTTTTTTTCAATTTACTAGTGTCCCTACGGGACTATAACGATCAGCAGTCTGATCGCTCATTCTTTCTTGTAGATCAGAGCAGCACCGCTCTGATCTGCACAAAAGCAGCTCTCCTCTCACACATGGCCCTCTGCCGGCTGTAAGAGGAACTGACTCATGATAGATACAGGAGTCATCACGTGACCCTGTGCTACCATGGCAACCATCGGAGTCACGCGATCACATCACGTGACTTCCGATGGAGCCAGGTAAGTAAATGCTTACCGCGACACGCTTTTTCATCGCGCTGTGACATTTTCACAGCCCGCTGTAAGGGGTTAAAAGGCGCGAGTTGATAGCGAATCCACTCGTACCTCATAGCCGCACATGTCAGCTGTTCAAAGCAGCTGACATGTGCAGTGATCGCTGCCGGTGGCAGCAGGCAGGGATTAACCTGACACAATCCATGACATACCCAGTACGTTATGTGTCATGAAGAGGTTAAATATTGGCGTAAGTTCTGGTCTCATTCTAATATTCCATTTGCATAATTGATGCAAAGATATAATTTTGGCTTATCCTTTCTGCAAGATATGACTAACTCTTTGTGTAATCTCTACAAGAATTTTCTTATCTTGTGTGGCAATGGGGGTCATATATCAACTGGGCAACAAAAATGGCTATATCTGTTATATATTCCACATGTGTAGCCTATGCCAGTGTTTCCAATACAAATGATGACGACATTGTTATATTAGTAATACAAGATGTAAAAAATTGAGAAAAAAAAAATGAAGCTTTGATTAAAAATAGAGAGCAAATCTGTTGAAAAAAGCTGTCAGCAAGTTTTTGCTATGTAATCTGAGAGCAGTATAATGTAGGCCCTGAGATCCTGATTCCAGTGATGTCACTTTTTAGACTGTGTGCTAGAAATGTATTTTCTAACTATACTTACCCCCTAACCACTTTTGTAATTATTTTTAATATAGAATTCCCTACACTTCTACCTATCTATCTAATTCTTAAAGGTTTTTTTTTATTTACTGCACTTCCAGTGACATTTTGTTTGAGAGGAGTCTCAAATGTGACGTCACAGACGGCTGGAGCTGCAGTCACTCCCCACACTGTCCATCACCCCTCATTGAACAAGATGGCAACATGGGGCGGCACTGCAGTTACTTATGGGTTTCTTGCATCGCCGCCCTCTAAGGATGTCATGAATCTTTGATGATGGGGGATGGACGATGTGGCCGATGTTAGTGGAGCGCCGTCTTGCTACTCCTCTCTCTGCCGTTGTTTACACTGCTTGTTTGAAAAATGTTGGCAAGGTATGGTGAGTGACACCAGCGTTGCCCCATAGCCTGTTGCACTGCTATGCATAGCACAAGTGATCAGAGGATCACCACTTCAAGTTACCTAAATGGACTGTTAAATACAGTAAAGAGTAAAAAAAATGTTTTAAAAATATTGAAAAAATTAAAAAAAAAAAAGCACAGTTCAAATCGCCCCCCGGTCCCCCCATTAAAAATAAAACACTTTAAAAAAACAAACAAGCAATACAAAACAAATTTGGTATCGCTGTGCTCATGTCTGATCTATCAAGATATAAAAATAAATTAATCTGATCGTTAAACTGCTTAGCGAGAAAAAAATCAAGACGCCAGAATTAAGTTTCTTTGGCTTCCGCAACATTGCAATAAAACGCAACAAGAAGCGATGAAAACATTATATCTACCCCACAATGGTATCAGCAATAACGTCAGCTGAGGACACAAAAATAAAGCCATCACACGTCCCCAGATCCCGAAAAATGAGAACATTCCAGATCTTGGAAAATATCGACACAAGCTACATTTTATTTAATTACAAATTTCAGAATTTTTTTTTCACGACTTAAATAAAAAAACAACAAAAACTGTACCTGTTTGGTATGTATGAACTTGTACCGACCTGGAGAATCATTATTACCAGGTCAATTTTACCATATAGTGAACATGGCAAATAAAATTTATTTTGAGGAATTGCACTTTTTTTTGCAATTTCAACACAGTTGTATTTATTTCCCGTCTTGCAGTACACTATATGGTAAAATGGTTGGTGTTATTCAAAAGTGTAACTCAGCGCGTAAAAATAAGCCCTCATATGGGTATATTGATGGAAAAAATAAAAAGTTATGGCTCTTGGAAGATGGGTAGGGAAAAACGAAAGCAAAAAATCAAAAAATGGGCACTTGCCCTAGGGTGAAGGGGATAAACATGGGGTCTTTCGCCCAACGCCTTCTGCCTTGTCCAGCTTGGTTTTGGTACCTAGTTCAGATAGTGAAGTTTTTACTTGCCTACTAAATCTCTTTTTTAGGATTTGTACTCTGCTTTCCTGCGATTCCAATAATTTAATCCTGCGGCAGTGTCATCAATCATTGTGAGATGTTGTTTTCCCCGTGTGCAGTTTTAGGCTGCTGAGCAGTGACATCTGTCACAATGTGTTCAGTGCGCTGACGTCCCGCGTCATGATGGATGTACACAAGCTGACATTCTCTATACATTTTATTGAGGGGATTTTATGAGATAAAGTAAGTTCCTGCGATTGATAGTGGTGAATATGGCAGTAATATCGTTGGGTATACACGGAGTGATACTTAAGGGAAGGACGGAGCTGGATCTGCTTGGAATGAAGAGCAGATGACTGATTAGCCTCGTGCGTCAGGTCCCAGTAACAGGCTGTTCTTTCTGGGCTTGTTTTGTCAGACATCCCTTCCCTATTTCACAGCACAACTAGGACAAAACAAATGTGCTATTTTTGGGTTTTGATATTTGAAAAGACCCTTGACCCCAGCATCTCTCATAAAATAATTATGGCTAAAGCATTACACCTCCATCATAAAGTGACGTCAGTGGAGTAAGGGATGTGACAGGGGTGTATGTCGAAATCATGGGGCCCCATCGCAGAACTTCTAATTGCCCCCCCCCCCCCCCAAAAGAAATAAAAAATAATAATAATGATTTGTCAGCCGAGTCACAGAAGAGTATATCTCACAACTTACAAAATAATTTTCCTGATGTTGATATCCTAATATCCCTTTTATTGCACCCATAAAGTGTGATGCCCACAAACACTGCACAATACCCTGACTGTGAGTTCCTCCACATTACCCCCATCAACTACGGTAACCCCCAACACAGTATGTTCTCCATACTGTGACCCCCACATAGCTCGCCATGCAGTATAATGGCCCCCACACCTCTTCACTCTGTATAATGGCCCCCACTAGCCTTCCAAACAGTTTAATAGCCACCACATAGCCCTCTGCACAGTATGGTGGACCCCACACAAACCTTCATACTGTAAAATTGCTTGCGTACTGTATAATGGCACTCAAATAACCTTCCATAATGTATAATGTTTCCCTTATAGACCTCTAAATAGTATAATGGCCTCCACATAGCCTTCCGTAGTATAATGGGCCATTAATAGCCCTTCATATAGAATAATGAACACCCCATAGTCCTCCAGATAGTATCATACACACCCCATAGTTCATCATATAGAATAATGCACACCCCATAGTCTTTCATTAAGACATTTAGAATAATGCACCCCCATACTCCTCCATATAATATAATGCACCCCATAGTCCTCCATATTGAATAATGCACCCCATAGTCCTCCGTAAAACGAATGCAGACCTCCATATAGAATCATGCACCCCATAGTCCTCCATATAATATAATGCACCCCATAGTACTCCATATAGCATAATTCACCCCCTAGTCCTTCTTCATATAGAATAAAGCACCTCCATAGTCCTCCAAATAGAATAATGCACCCCCATAGTTCTCCATATAGAATAAAGCATCCCCATATGGAATAATGCACTCCCATAATCCCCCATATAGAATAATGCACCTCCATAGTCCTCCATATAGAGTAATGGACCCCCATGTAGAATTTTTCACACCCATAGTCCTCCATATAAAATAATGTCATCCATATAGTATTATGGCCACCAGTGTACTCATTGATAAAAAAAAAATGTTAAAAAAAATTCTCACTTCCCATTGTTCACCTGCTGTTCTGGTCCCTGTGGTACGTGTTCTGCAACTCTGCTCATCTCAGCAAAGTAGGCAGACTGAAGTGACGTCATCATTTGACTCCGCTGAGACGTCAGAGGGAGAATGATGGAGGGATCGTCAGCGGAGCATTCAGTCTTTCATCATCGCTCTCAGTTATATTGGTATTGGCTTGTTTGACTCGTGAGCCCCATAGTGGCTGTGTGGGCAGCTGCCACTGCCAGTACAGCATTGGGATGTGAGTGAAGAGGTTGTCTGCTTTGATATCATCTCTTGTGTGGTCCTTCTTGTAATTTAGAAATGAATTGACATTTGGACGTTGCCAGTAGTGGGGTGTCTGCACAATGACACTGTCCAGTCAGTGCTGGCTGTGTACAGACACACCTTTTTGACAAGGGGAATGGTAATGCCCAGTTGGCAATATATTCATAAATATTCAAGAGGATTAACAAAGGAACAGCACAACACAGACTTATAATGAAAGTTGCTCCCGGGGAATATATGTATTTACTAAAATGAACATATTAGCAACAGTGAAAAGTCTTCTACAATCGGATTTTTTTTGTTGTAAATCTTATTCCAGAGTTGTACCAAATGGTACTGAGAGGGGGTATTGGACACACAGGCAAAACGAGAAAAAGGGGCAAAAAGCTAACTTGTTTGGAGTTTCTCACAACTGAAGATAAGTGATTACGACAATAGACCTTTCTCCTGAGTATCTCCCCGCCATCCCATTGGAGGTTTTTAAAGGAGTAGTTTGGACAAAACATTCACCAGAGGCTTGGAGATATAAATGATAGAAAACTTAGTGATACTCACTTACCGGCGCCCATCTGGAACCACACAGAATGCTCCATGGTCTGAGCTGACCCAGGAAGAGGAGCCATCACTGTCCACCAGTGGTGGGATCCGCTGCAGTCTGTCATTAGTTTCAGTGGTCAGGTGATTTGAGTATCATGTTATAGAAAAACACCTGATGGCTCACTGCTCAAGTCACCTAGCCACTGCAGCCAATCACAGGCCACCGTGGTCCTTCTTATGGTGGAACAATGACTTTCCTCTTCCATTGTCAGCATAGATCATTTTGTGCCCTGCAGTGGATCCAGGTGGGTGTCGATACCGGAGTATCATTTATTTTTGCAGCCCCATGGCAAGTTATTTTGTGCCAAGATGACCCCTTTAAGGCCTATGTACACAGATTACTAATTGGTAAATGAGTTTTTGTAACAATGCTTGTTCCTGGGCAGCAAAACACTTCAGATTCTTTATCCACATAATTATCACTGTCCGCAGCACATCGCCCGGTGAGAACATGGAATGTGCTGCTGAAAACGTGCATGCTACATGAGAACAGAGCAATGGTATGGGTAATAGTTCTATCTCTATGCAGGATAGCCGACATATGTGAAAGGGGCCATAAACGAAGACACTCATTTATAGATAATAAATAGGCCCATGTACGTGGATTTTTAGCCTACAATAGTGGCTTACAATGGACAGATGATTGTATTCAACTGCAGAAAGTTTGGTGCTGAATGTCTATGGCATGTTGTGGTCTGAGAACTTGAGAAACGGGCTGCATGAAGCTCTGTATTTAGATAATGGCTCACGGCCAGCTCTGGAATGACGTGTATTCATGTGAGTAAGACGGCTGGATGCCCTACATTAAACACCTGCATCATAAGTGTACGCAGCCCTACCACACAATGATGTGGAACAGGAAGCGATGCTGGATTGTCTTTATAGTAGAGGCTCCCGGAGATTCCTGGTATCTGGACCCCTGCCAGACTCGCTGCGCCTCTCACCTTCTCTTCTGACCGGAGAACTTCACATGTACTTGGAATACCAATCTATATATACACTTGTATATAATGCTGAAGCCATACGGATACTTATACAGTATATTCAATGTTTAGCACAATATTGGCTCAATGAGTCTGATATAAAGCACTGGGTATTCCAGTTTCCTACTTTAATTCTTCATTGGGGGCTTTACACACTGGGACACATACACGTCAGGGCAGCCACAACCTGCCGCAAGGAGACACTGCTAATGAGATCTTAACCCTATGATGCTGTCCGTGATTAACAAACTAACCAGAAACATTCCCAGTGACGTATATACTGGACTCCTGAAGTTTTTTATTCAATGCAAGGTATAGCTGTTTGTATATATATTCAAAGATCAATGAAATGAGACTATATCAAGTGCTAACTTTAGTGTGTAAATTGCTCTCTGAACAGGCTTTTGAGAATACACTAAAGTCCTGGGAAGATAAGCAAAAGTATGACTCTTGCAAGCCGGCCCTTCGCCCGCACCTATACTCTCCACAAGCGGTGGACTTGGCTTCGGAAGAAGAGGTGACCCTGATTAATCTCTGCTCACGGGCTGCGGAGGAACTCATTTCTAGGTAGGTTCCTTCCCAAGTGTTTCCTTGCTGGTGTAATGTGAGGAATGTATAATCTTCTATGTGCCTAGGCTAGATTCTGGTTTCATGGTTTCTCACTCATGTATAGTAAGTGGTAATTGATAAACTCCTAATTTGGGTGAGGTTTGTGGGCTTGGTGATTGATATCAGATTTAAGTTGGATAAATCACAGGAGCATGATGGCCAGTTCATCGCCAATTCTCACTCGTATGAATCCACTGTATATCTGCTGTGTCGGGGGTACTTTCTGTGCCAATATATAACTGTAGTGCCACTTCTTGGAACCTGCTTTACCGCTATATAACTATAGTGTTGCTGGGTACCTGCTGTGCCGCTGCATAACTATGGTGCCGCTGACTACCTTCTTTGAATATATATATAACTGTGGTGCTGCTGGATATCTTTGCTGCTGTGTACCTGCTGTACTGCTATATAAGTGTAGTGTTGATGGATACCTGCTATGCACTGCATAACTGTGGTGCCGCTGACTACCTTCTTTGCCGCTATATAACTGTGCTGCTGGATATCTTTGCTGCTGTGTACCTGTTGTGTTGCTATATAACTGTAGTGCTCTGCCTTCTTCTCCCGTACCGCTGTATAACTGTAGGGTCACTGGGTACCTGCTGTGCCACTGGGTTAAAAAAACAAACCCTCCAGATGCTAAACTGATGTGCAGTATACAGACGGTGTTATACAAGCCTCTCTTTTGCATAATTCTATTAGCTCACCCAGCATTGCTCTTCCAGTAGCGGTTTTCTTTCATATCGAAGGAATAGCAAATAGTTTTCTGCCCCATGCACCAGTTAGGCAGTGTCCTGGTTTCGTCATACATATATTTTATCTTATTGATATATACACTGGAGATCAAAATTAGAGCACAATGTATGATCACTTGCTTATTTCAGACATAATGTAATCTACATTGATCAACATTTGAAGGTTGTTGTAAGGGGTGCACCATGCCACTAGAACAGTGGTATAAACATAAAACCTTTATTTTGCACAAAATATGTTGATCATAATTGGAGCACAACAATGATTGTAGCACAGAGAAAGATTATAAGTAAATTTTCTGAAGGTAGCAACAGTCACCAATCAGTAGGAAGTGTACAGGTCTTTGCTTTGAATGACTTCAGGAACATGTGCGGCCACAGGACATCACTAGTCTCTCACACTGCTCTGGTGTGATTTTTGGTCCACTCTTCTTCCAGTTTCTTCCATAGTTCTTTGACTGTTGTGGGTTTCTTGGCCATAACTTTGTCACCAAGGTTTTTCCAGAGGTTTTCAATTGGTTTAGATCAGGACTCTGGGCCGGCTATTTCACTGTTTCAATGCTTTCTGTTTCAAGGAACTGCTTTACCCGTTTTGCTCTGAGACTGATCATTGTTCTGCATGAAAATTGCTGGCTGATTGAGAGATGAACGCAAGTAAGGAACCACATGTTGTTGAAGAAGGTTCTGATACACACTTGCATTCACTCTGCCATGTAGCTGTATGAGAGGTCCAACTCCTGCTGCAGAAAACATTCCCCAAACCATGACACTTCCTCTACCACCTTTCACTGATTTCTTAACACACTTTGGGTTCAATCTTTCCCCAGTTTGTCTGCGGACATATTTCCCATCAGACCCCAATAAACCTTGCTTTCATCGCTAGAATTAACTATGGACCACTTTTCCTCTGTCCACACAACATGCTCTTCTCCAGAGGTGAGTCTAGCCTTTTAATTCTTTCTGCTAATGAGAGGTTTGGTCACTGCAGAGTGGGCTTTCAGTCCAAATGCTCTCAAACGTCGTGACACTGTTTGGCGAGACAGATCCTTACCCTGTTGTTGTTGAACTGGCGAGCAATTCCAGCTGCAGTGTTGAAACGATTACCCATGGAGATTCTTCGCATTATCCTGTCCTCTCTCTTGCATTTGTCTTTCGAGGGCGACCAGCCTTCTTGTGGGACTTGAAAGAGTTTGTGATGTTGTAAAGATGCAGTTTTCTTGAAATCACAGACTTGGAACGACCAACTTCTATTGCCATGCTGATAGGGTCACCCCTTTGATCTTCATTTGGACAACCTGCTGTAAGAGGGTTTCAATCACATTGCATTGGCACACCATTTTTGCAAATTAGCACCCGGTGCCAGAGTAACACCAATAACTTGCAGGTCTCTGAAAGTGTTCTCTAATTTTGATACGTGTTCTTTGTCATTTATCTCATTTACATTTTTATTATATGCTTTACAATAAATTCAGGTTATGAAATAAACTTAAAATACTGTGAGTTTACTCATGTTAGGGAATAATGACCTTGACATTTAGGAAATTGCAGGTGTTCTATAATTTTGATCTCCAGTGTATATTAAAGATTGCAAAACACCAAAACATGATCAGCAGTCTGGAGAAGATCAGAAAATTTGCAATAAGCTGATGGCAACTTCATAACTTGTGTATCACATCGACCTCTTCAACCATAAATTGAGAACATTGGCCTATCGATCCAGCTGCTTAAAATTCAGTAATTGATTTACACATAGGACACCATGGCCGTTATCTCCACTAGTTCTGACCTTACAATTTATGAATGTAAGTCACTCTAAGGACATGAGACATCAGAAAATGACCTATTGTTTATAGAGAACCTGTCAGCACAATTTTTAAATTTAACCCCTTCCCAACAAATGAGACCCAGGTATGTTATATGTCTCGTCCCTAACTTTGATTTGGGCCTGGATTTTTCCAAGCACATGATGGCCTTGTTATTCAGCCATCAACTGTCTCTAACAGACACTGGACGGGCAGAACTGGTAAATGCCGCTGACAATATCTGACAATGGCATTTAATGCCCTCTAGTGGTGGGGGGGGGCGCATCATTCTATGTGGCAATCTGCGACTCTGTGACATGATTGCGGCCGCTGATGGGTTGCCATGACAGCCGGTGGTCTACTGAAGACCCACATGCTTATCGTGACGGTTTTCCTGTGAAAGCTAACTTTCACTTGCCTTCATAAATGACCGTGATTTTCACTATACATAGTAGCGCTCATGCACTGCTATGTATAGTACAAGTGATTGGACGATCGCAGCTTCAAATACAATAATTAACAAATCCAGTAAAAAGTAGAAAAATGTTTTTAAAAAATATGAAAAAAGTTCAAATCGCTGCGTTTGTAAATGGCAAAATGAGAAAATAAATTAAAATTTCAGAAGTATGGGTTTTTTCTCTGTGTGATCTTTTTTTTTTAACCCTTTATCGGAGATTCTCAATGGCTGGGTCAAACTTGGCCTGACATTAAGAATCTCGGGCTTTATACCAGCTGGTAAAACAAAGCTGGTATTAACCCCTTATTACCCAGCGTGCCACCCAGCATCGGGACCGCTTGAAGAGTTGGATACAGCGCCAGAAGATGGCGCTTCTATGAAAGATGAAAGACTTACCCGTCCATACAACCTCGCTGTGGGCGGCGAACGTTCACTTCCTGGAGTGGGAGGGATGTTCGGCGTCACAGCGATGTCACGCGGCAGTCGGCCAGTAGAAGCGGAGGGGCGGAGCTGAGCAGGACGTAAACATCTTAAAACATCTTATCTAACCCAAACTGTTAGAGGTTAAAACATCAGCTCAAGGCGCAAAAAACAAGTCTTCACACAGCCCCGTTTTGTGTCTTGGAAAATGGTGACACAAGTAAAACAAAAAATGTTTGTGTTTTACAACTTTCCATTTTTTTTCATCACTAAATAAAAAACAAAACAAAGCAAACTATACATGTTTGATATCTGCATAATCATACTCCTCTGGAGAATCATATTGCCAGGTCAATGTTATCCTATAGTGAACATGGTAAATAAAAAACACTTCATGGAGGTAAATCCTGCTGTCAGGTTCCCTTTAACATTAAAAATGGATTTAAAAAGAAATTGTCAGCACACTTTTGAAATGTAGAGTAAAGACATGGCTGTAATGGCGCTGTAATACTGATTACATTGATACCTTTTGGGGAAAAAAGTCAAACACTCCTGGCTGAGATCATACAGCCGGTGCGTGATACCTGTGATAGCTGTCAGGGTCACTTTAAGTGACATTTGCACAGATTACAACATTTCCAGTCTATACTTTTGTACGAATAGGGTCTGAATAAGCTGAATAATTCTGCTGTATTCAACAGGAGGATATTATTATTTTGATTTGAAAAATTGAACAAAAATGTTTTAAAAACATTGAACTTAAAAAAATGATTTAAACTGAACCTGTCAGGTGTAATATGCACGCAGGACCACGAGCAGTTCTGGGTGCATATTGCTAATCCCTGCCTAACTGTCCCTGTATACACTAGCATAGATAGAGATCTTTAGAAAAAGTATTTTAAAGATCTTTTATCTTATGCTAATGAGCGAGGGGACTAGTCCGAAGGGCGTTAAATCCCCGACTAGTCTGGCCTCTTAGGATGGCAGCACACCCACAGGGGCATACTAACTTGCTATTCAATGCAGGGTCATGAGCAGTGCCGCACGTACCTTTGTTCGCTGTGACCGCGCTTCTGAATGCTGGGCACTTCCAGTCATGAGTACTAGACCTTTCTGAAGCCGAGACGCATACACCCGGCTTCATACTGCGCATGACCGGAAGTGCCTGGCATTCAGAAGCGCGGTCACAGCGAACGCAGGTACACGCGGCACTGCTGGTGATGCTGAATTGGATAGCCACTGTGGACGTACTACCATGGTAAGAGGGCGGGTAGTCTGAGCATGTAACGCACTTGGGACTAGTCCCCACGCTCATTAGCATAAGATAAAAGATCTTTAGAACTACTTTTTCTAAAGATCTCTTTATCTATGCTAGTGTATACAGGGACAGTTAGGCAGGGATTAGCAGTATGCACCCAGAACTGCTCGTGGTGCTGGGTGCATATTGCACCTGACAGGTTCCCTTTAAATGTTGGGTCATTTTCTGATGACACATTCCCTTTAATGTGTATTTTATGTTTGTCTCATTACGAATTAGTTGTACATACTATGATTTCAATTGTAAAATAGTAAATTCTTCCTATTCTCCAATATCACAGTTGCTTTCTCTATACATAAGGCAGCGAGGACATCTAGTGGATAATGTAGATACTGCAATCTAATATTGCCCATCTGCTTGTCATTCTCCTTTATAGGAGTTACGGTGCTACATACAAAGACATTTGAAACATTTGCTTCTCTCCAATACTATTACATTTCCAACAGTGTCATGTTTATTTTCCTAATGTTTTGATTTATTGCCATGACTATCTTCAATATGGGAAATTGGAAAAGTTATAACAAGATTTTCTTAGTACTACATTTTATTAATAAGGATGTTTTATATTTCAGTAAATAATTACTGATAGTAATAAAAATGCTATGAATATGATAAAATGTTGCCAGAATGATATCCCTGTCCATGGAGGCCATTGTCACCTAAAGATATAATAATTAATAACAGCTTTTTTTTCCCCTTAGAATATGTGAAGCTGCAAAAACCCATGGTTTGCTGGAGCAAGAGTTGGCGCACGCAGTGAATGCCTGCTCACACGCACTAAATAAAGCCAATCCCAGGTTTCCTGAGGTAGGTCAAGAGATGTTGGAAAAGGGAGGCTTTGGGGCTATTTCATATACAAGTGTCCTAAAGTCTAAAATGTCATCTGTTTTCTTATTTATTGTGGTATTGCTAGACCAATACTCCCTCACTACTATGTCTGATATTGCTCATAGTGATGATTACCTCCTCAATTTAAGAAAAACTGTGAAATTGATGGGCTTTCCATAATAATTGCTCATAGTGATGATTACCTCCTCAATTTAAGAAAAACTGTGAAATTGATGGGCTTTCCATAATAAGATCTGAAAATATGAATTGTGAGATGGGAGAAGCTTTTTTTAACTGTATGTTTTTCAGGTTTTAATTATTTATAGTGAGTATTGATTACATCATGGACGCCCTCAGCTCACCATATAACATTACTGAAACAATGCAATGATTTTTGCTTTAATTTATTCTGTAACTAATCCCTAAGTACAGTATATATAATTCAGGTAGTTTTAACTCATGTTAGTTGTTTCTTTCTGTCTAAAAATTCCTAGGTTCCTTTTCCTCAGTTGGGAAATGTGATCACTTGGTGACCTTTGGGATTTAGATGACTTAAGGCCGCTTTACACGCTGCGATATCGTTACTGATATCGCTAGCGAGTGTACCCGCCCCCATCGGTTGTGCGACACTGGCAAATCGCTGCCCGTGGCGCACAACTTCGCTCATACCCGTCACACTACTTACTTGCCTAGCAACGTCGCTGTGACCGGCGAACCGCCTCCTTTCTAAGGGGGGCAGTTCGTTCGGCGTCACAGCGACGTCACTAAGCGGCCACCCAATCAAGGCGGAGGGGCGGAGATGAGCAGGACGTAACATCCTGCCCACCTCCTTCCGTCCACATTGCTGGAGGGACATAGCGATGTGTGCTGCCGCAGGAACGACGAACAGCATCGCTGCTGCAGCAGAAAAGATAATCGAGATTAGGCAGGGATGTCACCGATTAGCGATTTTGAACGTTTTTGCAACGATTCAAAATCGCTAATAGGTGTCACACGCAACGACATCGCTATCGCGGCCGGATGTGCGTCACAAATTCCGTGACCCCCAACGACATCGCTTTAGCGTTATCGTAGCGTGTAAAGCTGCCTTTAGTGTTCACTGAAAGGGTCACTTGTATGGTGAAATTATAAGGACTTTACAGCTCAAATCCTCAACTGGAGGAGACAGAAACTTTTCTCACAGTTACTGATGATGATTATACAGCTATACAGCTCCTGTCACACAGTTATAATGTAGAAGATGAAAATACAGCCTTCTGACTGTATATAATTTTAATATAATAACTGATTTATGAGAATAAACAACAAAGTATAATCGGTGGCCTCCCAGAGATGACACTGGTTTCTAGCTGCCAATGTACTGAGGTATTGTGGGACTAATAGCAAAGCACAAAGCAATAAACTGCAGGTCAATATCTTAGAGTTAAGATAGAGTCTAAGGAGAAGAATAAAGCAGGTTGTTGTACATTGATGAGTATATGCTATTTATAAAGGAAGTGCAATGTATGCTAGACATTCAAAGATAGTATATTTACAGTAATGTTTCTTTAACTATTGTGTAATACCTGCCTTCAATTAGAAAATTAATTTTAAGGTGGTTGTGGTCCAGTTTTTTAAATAGTTCATACATAATGTCAGCCCAAGTGGTTTATTTTAGGGATTGACCCTCTAATGTGTATGGGGGTGTCCTGAGTCTGACTCTCGTTAAATGGAGTCACCGAGTCATCTGAGAGCCGCATAATGTAGAAAAAGAGACCCTGATTTCAGTTGGGTCACTTAGTTTACTGGGTGCAACAGCTGTGACACAATCAGAGTTCTTAGCTGTAGGATTAAGCAGATTACAATAAGCTACCCCACCCACACCAAGCATTCTATTGACAATGTCTATTGACAGTGAACTGCTTATCACAGGAGGGGGAGTGGTCAGATTAGCAGTCTTGTGAGCTTCAGACTTGATAATGATAATCAACTAGTTATAAAACCTTTAAAGTAAACAAAAGCACACAGTTAATAAGAAACATATTGCTGAATTCTGTGTTTTAACCCCTACATCTTGCTGTCCTTTGATTACATAGCAAAAACCTGCAGACAGATTCCCTTTAGTGTCTGATTTTGAAGGAAAGAGACATCAAACATGTAGCATTCCCCCATGGCAAATCTGTTACTGTGGGAGATAAGGGGAGGTGGAGGAAGGTGGAAACGTTGTCTGACAACTTTACACCTAATCAAACTTGATCTCATATAAGAATGAACTGTGATATTAAATGATATAATATAATTCCATGTAAATGCCCATGTGGCCAAATGACTTTATAGAGGAAGTGTAACATTGCTTTACGTATACCCTCTTGAGGGATAAATAATTTTGTATTAGCTGTTTTGAGCTCTTCTATTAGTTTTAACTAATTAGACCATTCAATGTAAAGATGAGCTTCTTTATTTCCAGACAAACAATTAACACTGTTGTTTATTTGTAGAATCTCACTAGGAACACGGCCATCGAGGTAGCAATGAACGTGAAGGCGCTGCACAACGAGACCGAATCACTGCTGGTTGGGAGAGTCCCATTGGTGAGATCTTTATATGCTCATTACTTTCTGCAGTGAGTTCAGCAGTCAGCTCAGGGCATCATCATGACGGGGCCAAACACTTAACTCACCTTCCCACCTACTTGTTTTCCCCTTTATCCCCCCCCCCCCTTACCTATTTGATTGACAGTTCTGGATTCATAGAGTCAGAGAAGGGCAACACAGATGGAAAACAATCAGGTGTGAATGTGTATTTAAATGATTAACCCCTCTATGATGCACCTTTACTGTTTGAACAGTCATCTGTGCTGACAGTCCCTTTATTGTTGTGTCTAAAGAGTGAAATAATGCCTGACTCCTTTGTTCCAACCACTAATCATTGTCCACCATATTTTTAACTATCTGATTAACCCCTTCCACATATTATGTATCTGTACATTTGCATGCCCTCAAATAAATGTATCGGTACGTGCAGGCTATTGTTCGGGCACAGGAGCTGTGCCTGTGTGATTGTTGCCTGGAGATCGGCTTAAGTGATAGACTACACTCATCCATCATAGCCAGGGCCAGTGTCTGCACTGCTCCTGGCTGTTTCACCATGTATTGCTTCTGCAGCCTTTAGCAGGCTTGGAGTGGGAAGGGGCTCCCTTTCCCATGGCATATATATGTAATATAATATTTGAGAAATAGAACTAGGTGATGGCACCATGGAAAAAGATTTGGGCATAATAGTAGATCCCAGATTCAACATGAGTTAACAGTGTAGAGCTGCAGCTAAAACAGACAACAAAATTCTGGGATGTATCAAGACAAGCATTGACTCTAGATCAAGAGAGGTAATTATTCCCCTATACTCTGCACTGGTCAGATCCCACCTGGAATACTGTGTACAGTTCTGGGCGCCCCAATTCAAGATAGCCATCGATATATTGGAGCAAGTCCAGAGAAGAGCAGCCAAGATGGTAGAAGGTCTGCAAACCACATCATATGAAGAGCAGCTAAAAGAACTAGGAATGTTTAGATTGCAAAAGAAAAGGCTGAGAGGAGACTTAATAGCGATCTACAAATATCTGAAAGGAAGTCACAGTGCAGAGGAAACTACCCTATTCTCATTAGCACAAGGAAGTACAAGAAGCAATGGGATGAAACTTAAAGGAAGGAGATTCAGATTAGACCTCAGGAAAAACTTTCTGACCGTGTGGGCAGTCAGGGAGTGGAACAGGCTACCACGGGAGGTAGTGAGCTCTCCATCAATGGAAATCTTCAAGTGGAAACTGGATAAACATATAGCTGAGATGACTGAGGAAAACCGGCACTCGCAGGGGGTTGGGCACGATGGCCCTTGAGGTCCCTTCTACCGTTCTATGATTCTTAAAGTGACGCTTGTCAGAATTGTAAAATTTGACCTGATCAGAAAGGTGAAAACCAGCTCAGGGGTGAATTAAATGCTGACTTCTTAATAATTTTTCAGTTTTCCCCTTGTGGAGCACTTCACTTTATAGTAAGTAGCTTTGTACGTTTAGTGATAAGTAAGCTACTATTGGCTTCCCTACTTTTGACATATAATACAATTGCATATTTGCATGGTTTATTACAAAAGTCTTGTTTGTCTTACTAAGATCTCATTCAGACATCTGTGTTTTTCTTGTATGTAAAAAAAAATATTTCCATCACTTGTAGGATCAGAGTTTCATTAGTTAGTGTTTCATCAGTGTGGCTTTTACTCGTGGTAAAAATGAACGCAATGGTCCTGATTTATCCAAGCTTTCAGGCCATAATTTTGTGTGTGAAAGCTTTGAAAAGTTACAATCTTTTGGTGCAACTCCAAATTGTGCCAAAATTTGAGACTTTTGATGTGTTTACACCAGTTTCGTCCAGCTCTGTGGGACAATGGCGCAACAGGGACTTGAATTAGATAAGTGGTGGCATTCTGTACACCAGAAATCTCACTCCACTCCCTGACTGGAATAAGATTTCTGCCGAAGCGCATGGAGGGGTACACTGATCATCAGATGCTACAGATGCGTGCACCTCATCATGAATCAGGAGCATCTGACTCCACTAAGACCCCCATTAAGACTGGTGAGAAAACCTCCATTCTTGATGAATCGGGGCCAATGATTTTCTCATTTACCAACATTTTTTAAAATTTTAGGGAAAGCATCTCCTACCCTTTACAATTTAGGTATTTATTTATTTGTCAAACTTGTAGGCGGCCTTTCTGCAAAGACTTGGAGCGGCTCACAACATATAAATGCAAATTACAAACTCTTTAACAAGTAAAAAACAGTTAACATAAAATCAATATTTTACCTTTAAAATTATAAAACCCCGACACATACCCCATTCATACCAATTTTTAACGCAGTTATAAATTATTAGCCATATCCGACACAACTTTATTAGCTGTATCCGACACTAACGGTCCCAGGTCTGTTGGCATAGGTAAGTCTTGAGGTCTTTACGGAAGGCCAATAAGGTAGGGGCAATAACAATGATAAAAAGAAACTGCACACAGATTTTCCCAGACACATACACTAGATGAACTTTGTAATAATGAATGCATACTTAATTTTTGCTCTCAATTTTAAAAGGCAGTGTAGCGGCCCCCTTCACAGATTTGTGGGTCTTAGAATTTGGGAATTGGCATTCAGGATTTCAGGTTCCTACTGAAACTGAGTTAGGCCCTGTGCGCACTAGCCGTTTTTACCCGCGGTTTTGCTGCGGAAATTTCTTGAGAAATGTTTGAAAAGGGCTTGATGCCAGGTGACATTACACATCTGGCATCAACCCTATATATTACCTCGTTTGCCAACGCACCAGGGCAACGGGATGAGTTGGGGCGATGCGCCAGGATTGGCACGTCTAATGGATGCGCCACTTCTGGGGCGGCTGCGGCCTGCTATTTTTAGGCTGGGGAGTGTCCAATAACAGTGGACCTCCCTAGTCTGAGAATACCAGACCACAGCTGTCCGCTTTACCTTGGCTGGTGATCCAATTTGTGGGGGACCCCACGTTTTTTGTTTTAAATTATTTATTTAATGTAAAATAACAGCGTGGGGTGCCCTCTGTTTTGGATTACCAGCCAAGGTGAAGCTGCCAGCGGTGGTCTGCAGGCTGCAGCCATCGGCTTTACCCTAGCTGGCTACAAAAGATGGGGGGACCTCACAGGTTTTTTTTTTAATTATTTATTTTATGGCTAAATACAAGGCTAGGCACCCTTTAGCGCCACATGAAAGTCACTAAAGGGTGCCGGCTTAGAAATTGCAGGGAGGTGGAACATTATATAGGTCTTTCTCATCTATCTATCTATTCGTCTATCCATATTTCCCTCTATCCATTATCTGTCTGTCTATCGATTATCTATCTATTATCTATATTATTTATTACATTTACAGCATAAAAAAACGCGGGAAAAACGCATGCGTTTTTCCCGCGGTTTTGGTGCGTTTTTTTTTACCGCAGGTGTGGTAATCTTCAACTCCCAGAAGTTTCTCAAGAAATTTTCTTGAGAAAAATCACTTTTCTAGTGCACACATAGCCTTAAAGGGGTTTTCCTATTTCATAAATTGTTTACAGATTGCAAGGAGATGCCATCACTTTCTGACCTATGAGCTTCACACCTTTTGTATAGACACTGACACTGTGAAAGTACGGCTAACATTGCTGCACCACCTTGTACGTTTTACCTGCACAGCATCTCTCCTAGACTCCCAACTCATCCGCTCCCGGTACTTAAATGGTGGTGAAGGCAGAGAAGTGGATGCGGTGCTATAGCCCGGCCTCTTTATTCTCAGGATCAGTGGATGTCATTGAGGTTGATGTGTCATTACTTTATGACTGTGGCATAGCCTTGCCAATATCATACATGACTGACATTTATCACACATTTACAATGATTTCTTATTTGCTTTGCAGCAGCTGGAAGTCCATCATGAAGAGCTTTTGTCCAATGCATTGCACGACGTAGAAGTAGAGTTAACCAAGCTGGCGGAGATCCCCTGGCTTTACTATGTCTTACAGCCAGATGAGGAAGAGGTACAAGCCATGCAATTCAGCACACCAATAAAGAAATTGCTTCTTATATAACATTTCTGTACACAAGGAGGTCTGTGCTGATGTTCCTGTCCTAACTGCTTATTGTTTTTTTTATTGCCAACAGGATCCTCCTCTGGAATATACAAAAAGGAACAGTAGAAGCGCAGTATTTCGTATAGTGCCAAAGTTTAAAAAGGAGAAGGGTCAGAAGCATAAGACCAGCCCCCAGCCTGGTATGTTTCTGCCGCTCATGGTAGTGTTGGGGCAGATGGCACACTTCTTGCCTACCCTACAAGATTTCCTATCATTGTTAATTGCAATAAAACCATATTCTTTTGTTTTGATGTACGTTTAATACAAGGTCAGCAATAAATATATTGGTTTTATTTTACCAGAATAGTATATATTTAGATATACTGTCTTCTGGCAGGTCTGTGTAGTCTAAAAAAAAAAATGAACTTCTTTTCAGGTTTTGATGATAAAGCCCCAGCAGTTTACTTACATGTGCAGCTAGCTGCATCCCATTGTGCAAGTATAACCGATTTTGCAGCTCTTATACATAAAGAACATGAGAATTAAGCGAATATCCTGTGATCATTAGAGTGGCCATAGCTTAGTTGCTTTTCTAATTTGTGCTCTTCTTTCTTGGGATATCAGTTTAAGTTGACAGCCATGTCCTGGTAGGTTTGTACTTGTGCCATACTCCTTCCATTTTTCAACAGTAGTTTGTGAGATGTTCAGAGCTTGGGTTATATTTTTCTTTTATAACCCAACCCTGCTTTACTTTTCGCCACAACTTTATCCCTGACCTGTCGGTTGTGTTCCTTAGTTTTCATGATGCTGATAGATCCCTAATGTTCTCAAACCTCTGAGGCCTTCACAGAACAGCTGTAGTTATACTGAGAATAAATTCTACACAAGTGTACGGTTTACTAATCAGGTGATTTCTGGGGCAAATTGGTTGCTTAGCATTTTATTTAAGGGTATCAGACTATGGGGGGCTGAATACAAAAGCACATTACAATGTTCAAATTTATATTTTTTAATATATTTAGAAAACCATGTATCAAGTCAAATATCTACAGTAAGACTAATTTGCGTTGGTTAATGTATGTAAAACAGTCTTAGGGAGCATATTTAATACTCAGCAAATCATAGATTGTGTTTACTATAAAGCAGTCCATATACATGCAAATCTGTGAATCCCATTGATTCTGACAGTCACACCACTATCATATGTATGTAGTCATCACAACTCTCCACTGACAGATGTAAAGGAGAAGATTTAAACATGTGTAGGTAATACATTAAAACAGCACCTCCTAATATGAAGGAAATTTGTGCCATGTACCAAAATAAGAATAGTAGAAAACAAAAAGTAAAGAAGGTACAAAAATGTCAGTTTCCAGGTGTGCAAAGCTGTTAGATGCAGTGGTATGTAAAAGTTCGGGCACCCTGCTCAATACTACTGATCTTGTGAACCTTTAAGCAAGTTGAAGATAAAACTATCTATAAAAGGCATAACGTTAAAGACGACATGTTTCCTTTGTATTGTAGGAAAAAAAAATAATAAAAGCACGTGTTTGTGTGTGTGTGTGTGTGTGTGTGTGTGTGTGTGTGTGTGTGTGTGTGTGTGTGTGTTTGTACGTATATATATATATATGTATAATATATTATATTCATCTTTTACATTTTAAAATTAACAACAAAGGAATATGGTCCAATACAAAGGTTTGGGCACCCTGCATGGCTAGTACCTAGTAGACCCCCATTTGGCAAGTATCACAGCTTGTAAACGCTTTTTGTAGCAGCCAAGAGTCTTTCAATTCTTGTTTGAGGGATTTTCATCCATTCTTCCTTGGAAAAGTCTTCCAGTTCTGTGAGATTCCTGGGTCGTCTTGCATGGTCTGTTCTTTTGGGGTTTAGCCACAGATTTTCAATGATGTTCAGATCAGGGGACTGTGAGGGCCATTTTAAAATATTCACCTTGCGCCTTTTGTGGTCGTCTATTGTGGATTTTGACGTGTGTTTAGGATCATTATCCATTTGTAGAATGGATCCGCTTTTTTATAGATGGTGTCATATTTGCATCAAGAATTTGTTGACATTTCATTGAATCGATTCTTCCCTCTATCCGTGAAATGTTCCCTGTGCCATTGGCTGCAACACAATCTCTAAGCTTGATTGATCCACCCCCATGCCTAATGGTTGGCAAAATATTATTTTCCTGAATTTCTGAACCCTTTTTTATCCACACACAGCTTTTGATCAATGTGGCTAAAGTGTTCTATTTTAGTTTCAACAGTCTTTTATTGAGCATTTCAGGTCAAATACAAAAGAAAAATTTTGCATGTTTCATTGCCTTTACAAACTCTAAATAAACAATCATCATTCTGCAATCAATATCAATAGGCAAAAGTTTCAATCATTTCTGCTATTCAAAAGTACGCCAGCAAAGGTGCTAAATCAATTTCTATATATTTCTGAACCACTCAGATCTATATATTTATATATTCATCGGGCGTACCCCAAGCAACAAGAACTTCAACCCAACCAAACCAGAAAGAAAAAAAAAAAAAAAAAAGACTCGAGTATTACGAAGTTCTGTGAGTTGTAGACAGCAATATATAATGGAAAGATATATTGCATCTCACGTGGATACAGATAGGGTATGAGCCATAGAGTTGGGTAATTGGGATTGAATCCAGGGTCCCAGATCTTATGAAATAGTTCCAAGGAGTCATTTCCAATGGCTTGTATTTTCTCATAGAGCATGATATTATTCACTTTCTGTATGACTGCTGCGTCAGAGAGGGTAGAAGACTTCCATTGGCTCGCTATGTAAATTTTAGTGGCCAGTGTAATAAAGGTTACCAGTCTATGAGATTGATTGGCTATCGCGGTGGGCTTATCATTAAATAATAGGGCCTCGGGGGAATGAATGTTGTGGCTAGCATAGATCATATTTATTATAGAGCTTATTTTCTTCCAGAGATTCGATGCTATTGGGCAATGCCACCAAATATGAGCCATGTCTCCTCTCTGTCCGCAACCTCTAAAACAGCGATTTGAGACACCTGGATAAATGGTATAAGGAAAGTGGGAACAAAGTATGAGCGGTGGAATAGCTTTATGAATGTTTCTGAAAGGGAGACTTGATTGCTTTCTTTTGTAAGATTTACATAATAAAGTGTTCTAATTTAACCTCATTGGTCCACAGGACTTTTCTCTAAAATGCATCAGGCTTGTTTAGATGTTCTTTTGCATGCTTCTTACTCTGAATTTTATGGCAGGAGAGGTTTTCTTCTGATGACTATTCCATGAAGGCCATATTCATTCGTGCAGGCGTCTCTGAACAGTAGAATAATGTACCATAACTCCACAGTCTGCTAATCTTCCTGAAGATCTTTTGCAGTCAAGCGGTGGTTGTGATTTGCCTCTAGCAAGCAGACCTTATCTTTACCTCCACTGTTCCTGGTAACTACTATTTCTTAATTACATTTTGAACTGAGAAACGGGCAACTTATAAATGCTTTGCCTTGGTCGAACTCATCTCAGCATACAAATATCCAAGGGTGTCAAAACTTTTGCATCAACCCATTTTTGTTTTTTGTTTTGTTTTGGCATTTTTAAAATGTAAACATGGTTTTTCCCTTTTTTCTCCCCCTAAAATTCAAAGGAAGTGTGTCATCTTTAACATTGTCTTTTAGAGATCATTTCATCTTCAACTTGCTTAACTGTTCACAATAACAGTAATTTTGATCAGGGGCTGCCCAAACTTTTACATGCCACTGTACATACTTTAAAGACTTGCAACAGAAATTGCAGTGGAAGGTGGTCCTACAAAGTATTGTCTCAGGGGACTGAATACAAATGCAGGTCTCAATTTTCAGATTTATATTTAAAAAAAATAAAAAAAATTAGAAGACCATGACCTTTATACTTCACAAATACTTGTTATGTAGTGTTGGTTTATGACATAAAATCCCAATAAAATACATGTAAAGGGAAGCTGTCAGCAAATTTTTGCTACTTCATCTGAGAGCAGCATGATGTAGGCAAAGAGATTCTGAAACTAACCATGTTTAACTTAGTTTACTGGGTGCAGCCATTGTGACTTTATCAAAGAATTAAGTTTAGCTGAGCTGGAAGGGCTGTCCCACCCACACCAGGCTCTCAAAAGAGATTGACTGTGAGGTGTCAATCACAGAAGGGGGTGTGCTGCATAACCTGGCATGTGACCTCCTACTCCTCTAATACTAATCACAGGGTAATCAACCCTTTAGTTCAGGTAAATACTAGCTCACACACAAGATAAGAGAAGCACAGTTGTTTTTTTCTTCCTTAACCTTTGCAGCATGCTGTCCTCCGCTTAAATTGCAAAATCCTGCTGACAGATTTCCTTTAAATTTATGGGAGCACGAGAAAATGTGGAAAAACTCTCGGGGTATGAATACTTTTTCACAACACTGCGATATTAGCGGCTACATCACATAAAAATGTTTATATCTCTGCATAAATATATAACTTTGTAGGAGTCAGTGAGATGGAGCCACTTGGGAGAAGAGTCTCTGTGTCCAGGCTGGCTTAATTGACCTTCCTGAGCACAGGATAATTCGTCTCAAGCTGTTAATGATAAGCCATCATACACGAAGAAGCTGGGTCTCCTTGTACCTGCTTCAATGGTGGTAATTGTTTAAAGACACTAATCCTACTGACTTCTCTCTGCCCATACCAGTAATACTGTACCTTGTGAGTGGATATTGAACTCTGTATGTTATGCGTTTAAGCTGTGTACTGGGACCGACCCAGTTCAATTTGTACAAAGCTGTTCTTACTGGTAACATACAACAAATGTGTACCTTGCACCACTGATCCTAACCTGTAGAGCAAATTCTTTCTCGTTCACGGATGGTTTACTATTAGTAGCCAACTTGCTTAAGTGAGAGATGAAGCTGAAAGCACGGCTGCAAAGCAACGAAACCCAGTCCTTGTACAGACATTTGTTGAATTACTGTTGATTTTAACCTGCATGCACAAGAAATCAAACCATTAGGTCTGTTGAGTTGATACCTTTTCTCTTTTCCCTTTGCTAGCACTGCATTTCTGTTCTCCACTCTTTGGCCTAACCTATGCTTGTTATGCATTTGTGCATGTACAAATTAAGGGGGTTTTGCTCTTAACTTTGTTAGTTCAAAAATGGGGCACAGATGAAGTTGCAGCTTGGCTGGATCAGCTCAGTTTGGGAGAGTACAAAGAAATCTTCATCCGTCATGACATCCGAGGTTCAGAGCTAGTGCATCTGGAGAGGCGGGATCTTAAGGTATTTCCTTTGTGCTTTTTCCGCTCTCTTTAATATTTTTCCTTCTTGTGGGAATTAAACCTCTTTCCTGTCCCCTCGTGTGATGTGCTTGTAGCTTGGCTGAAATGACGATCTCTATGTTACTAACCTGCACCGTCCTGTGGCCTGCACTCCCTGTGTGTTACACTGCCATTGCAGCCTCCAACATCAGCATTTCTGCTACCATGAACACAGCCTTTGTACTCTATGACAAATTCTAAACTTGGCTTAAAAATTCTACAATAAAAACATCCTTGATAAAACAAAATAATAAAAAACTAAATTTGAACAATTTCATATAAAGTGGGATCAGTGTGGAAGGTGAAAAATGTTAGTGTTTCTATTGCCATCTTTTCATTTTTGCAGTGTGGCAAATTCTCCATCATCAACTAATGCACCCATCATGTCTCGCTATATATTGTGTTCATTATTCATGTTCTCCATCTCATACTGCTTATACTATTTATTGTCTGCTTGTGGCAAAGAACTATTGTCAAGATTATTATTTTCAGGGTTTTTTTTACAACTATTAACTAGTAATGATGAGTAAGCACTGCGATACTTGGGTGCTCGGTACTCGAAACAAGCAGGTCAGGCGCTCAGATGGGCACAATTCGAGCACCCGAGTATAAAGGAAGTCAATGGGGAACTCTAGCATTTTTCCGGGAACTCCTAGGGTATGTGCACACGATCAGGACCTGCTGTGTCCTGTACATGGCAGGTCCGCGAGTCTCCTCCACCGGAGACCGCAGCTGCTTGTGCCCACGATCTGGGCTTGGGCAGTTGTGATCTTTTGCTGTGTTCTCCCTGTAGAGAACACTTGCGTCTCCGCAGGAAAGAATTGATGAGCTGCGGCTTGGGAAGCCGCACCGGAGTTCAGTTTTCCCTGCGGGAAAAACAAGTGAGCACGGGATTTCTAGAAATCCATCCGCTGTGTTTGTACTGTACAATGCAGAGTTTTGGATCCAGGGAAAACACACTGTGTCCAAAACACTGTGAACCCTGATCTCGGCACGCAGCCTTATTGAAAAATGCTTACATTTTCCATTAACTTCCATTGTAATTGGTATACGAGGAGCATCCGACCTGCTTGTTACGAGTATCGAGCACCTGAGCATGGGAGTGCTTGCTCATCACTCCTAACCCATTGCCATGTACAAGTATAGTACAGCTATATACAGCTGAAACTGAATTCAGAGGAGCTCAGGTACTCAGTTAATATCTTTGTAAACAATTTGGCGTTTTTTGAGGGATGACATAAAAAAAAAAACCCACCTCCCAAACATTAAATCAGCCCAATATCACAGCAACTTAAAGAAAAAAGATAAATAAATCCAAAGCCATTTGGGATAAACTGGTTGCTAGATATGTTCACACCTTGTGTCAAACGTCTCTATACTAAAAAGCAGGGGAGACAAAAAATAACATCTTGCACTGTTTATCTGTTTGAAAATGTTGGAACTAGAAAGGTAAGGCCGGGTTCAGGTGCCTGTATTTCCTACTCGTATACAGACCACAGTGCCCGAACTGACCGTATTCTCTGAACCAAACTTGCAATCTCATATATTAGACCTGAAGGAAAATTTGCACGGATTTCTTGGCACAGATTTTGGTGCTAACATTTTTGGTATGATGCTTAAATTTGGCCCCTGAAATCAGAGCAGGTACAGCACCCAATACAAAATCAGCAAAACCTCATAAAGAAAGTGCAAAAAATAGCACCAGTTTTCAGTGGGTCTTTGCACTTACCTTTAATGGGGTGGTCCACTATTTGGACTGGGGGCTTATGTGACATTATGTGAGCCCTGCACGCAATCAGTTCCGGCTTCACCCTCCCTGCCATTAGGCGTATAAGTAATCAACATTAAGTAAACGGCCAGCCTGAGCTCTCGTTTCCTCTTCATTACTTGGGCTGAGTCAATGATGCCGGCGCTGATTGGGCGGAGGGCTCATGTGATGTCACAGCCTCACGTGAGATCAAGGAATGCGAGCACCGGCACTGCTGGAACTGCATTGGCATGGGAGGGGAGTATAAGCGTCCTTATTTTAATTGGGGGAGATGTGAGTAATAAGTAGTGGACCAAGTAGTGGAAAATCCCTTTAAATTCCAACCTGTCCTATCCTGATTTTCTCTAAAGGCATCCGTTTGACATGAGATTTTCAACTGTGGATATTGTTGAGGATAAAAAATGAGTGATTTAGCCTTCATATATGTCAACATCTGCGATTTGTATTGCAATGCATGAAATATATCCTGATATCTGCAGCGTAAATTAAGCTGCTACGGGTTTTCATATCCACAGCATTGGCCAATATACACTTTGGATATTTTTTCAGTCTTTGCATCAGATTTCCTAAAATACATTAGCTGGTACTGTAAAATGCAGCGGAAAGTCTGCTATGTTTTTGCTACATGTGTATGTACTTGTCTTTATATTTATTTTTAATACTGTTCACTTTTTAATAGACTTTTATGGATAAATGTATTTACAAATAAATGATAAATGGACATTTTTTGCCTTTGTTGGCATACTCAGGTACTTGGATGTTGGCCACGGTATCTAAGGATTGGAGTTATCTCCAGCCATCCATGTGCTGTAGAAGGACAGTACTATGCGATACATATACATACTAGGTGTGAGGAGGGGGTTTACCTACTATAGAGCCTTAAGTATAGCAATTCAGTCAGTGACAAAAAAATAAGGTTACACATTTGTAATAGTTGTCAGGAAACAAACAATATTTTGTGTGTGTTGTCAGGTGAAGCTTCAGGTATAGATTCAATCTGTGTCATTGCATAATGAAAGAGATAGGGGCATTCAATGTTATATAGTCCCAGCGACCATTATTGGAAGGAGGAGGACCCCCAAAGTGACCAGGGGATGCAGGACAAGGCTTTATGATTGTTTTTTCCACACACAAACCTATTCAGTTGGATTCCAGCTCAATATGTTCGAAAAGCCAGTCTGTAATACCAAAACTATAAAGGTTAGCAAATAAAGGAACATGAAAGATCAGGCTCCCCCATATTTTGTCAGGCCACTCAAACAGGCTTGTATACATCTTTATGGAAAGATAGAGGCTTATTTCCTTCTGATCCCTTGTATTTTTGGCTGGCTAAGTGAGCGCTCCATGATGGGCTTACACATCTTTGTGGTTTATTGCAGACAGATCAGTGGGGGGAGGCTCCTTCTGCAGTCTGTTGTCTTATTGCCAGATACAAAAATGTGAAGAGTAGGAGGCAGTACATTGCTAATCATCTGGTGCAAATAGAGAAGTTTTCTTTTATATAGCTTTCATGGCAATTTGGCACAAAAATGGTCAAAAGAAAGGAGGTTGGCTCAGTATTCAATTAAAGGGAACCAATCACCAGGATTTTCGTATATAAGCTAAAGCCAGTGCTATACTGGCACTATCAGGCTGAGTCTATACATACCTGTAGTGGTCAGCTCGGATGTTTAGGTTTTGAAATCCAAGAAAGGGAAGTTTGTAAAATGAGCTGTTTGTTGAGTGACAGTTGCACTGGAGCAGATCATATATTCACTAGAAGGTGGCCCGATTCTACGCATCGGGTATTCTAGAATTTACGTATTGTGTAGTTCATGTATGATTTTTGTTATATATATATATATGTTGTTGTGTGTAGTTACCAAGTGTTTGTGTAGGGCGCTGTACATGTTCTGGGTGTTGTATGTGTGTTGCGTGTGTTGCGTTGTTTGTGGAGCGCTGTGTCTCTGTAGCGTTGTGTTTGTGGTTCCCAGTGTGTTGTGTGTGTGTGTGTGTGTGTGTGTGTGTGTGTTGGGGGGAGGTGTGCACTTCCCATCGTGCTCCATCCCCCATGCTGCGCACCCCCCATCGTGCCCCATCCCCCATGCTGCCCACCTCCCATCGTGCTCCATCCCCTATGCTGCGCATTCCCCATCGTGCTCCATCCCCGATGCTGCGCACCCCCCATCGTGCTCCATCCCCCATGCTGCGCACCCCCCATTGTGCCCCATCCCCGATGCTGCGCACCCCCCATCGTGCTCCATCCCCCATGCTGCGCACTCCCTATCGTGCTCCATCCCCCATGCTGCGCACTCCACATCGTGCTCCATCCTCCATGCTGCGCACTCCCCATCGTGCTACATCCCCCATGCTGCGCACCCCCCATCGTGCTACATCCCCCATGCTGCGCACCCCCCATCGTGCTCCATCCCCCATGCTGCGCACCCCATCATGCTCCATCCCCCATGCTATAATAGTTCTCCTATTATACTCAGAGAGGAGTATAATAGGAGGACTATAATAGGAGGAGTAGTCCTGGGGGGAGAGGAGTATAATGCCGGCTCCCTGCACGTGTACCGGGAGCCGGTGTACACTGGTAACTATGATACACATCGGGTAACTAAGGGACCTTAGTTACCCGATGTGTATAATGGTTAACAGCGTTCACCGGCTCCGTCAAGATCCCAGCATCGCAAGGTTATCTCTGGCGCTGCTGGGATGTTGACGGAGCCGGTGTACACTGGTAACTATGATACACATCGGGTAACCAAGGGACCTTAGTTACCCGATGTGTATAATGGTTACCAGCGTTCACCGGCTCCGTCAAGATCCCAGCATCGCAAGGTCATGTCTGGCGCTGCTGGGATCGTGACGGAGCCGGTGTACACTGGTAACTATGATACACATCGGGTAACCAAGGGACCTTAGTTACCCGATGTGTATAATGGTTACCAGCGTTCACCGGCTCCGTCAAGATCCCAGCATCGCAAGGTTATCTCTGGCGCTGCTGGGATCGTGACGGAGCCGGTGTACGCTGGTAACTATGATACACATCGGGTAATTAAGGACCTTAGTTACCCGACGTGTATAATGGTTACCAGCGTTCACCGGCTCAGTCACGATCCCAGCAGAGCAAGGTTATGTCTGGCGATGCGTGCGGAGGGCCGGGGCGAGTGGCCAATCCATGCGGAGGGCGGGGCCAGGCCGAGGCGAGCGACCAATCCGTGGGTGGGGGCGGAGGCGAGGCGAGCGGCCAATCCGTGCGGGGCGGGGCGGGGCCATGGCGAGCCCAGCGGCCAATCAGCTTTGTGTCACCGTAAGGACACAATTTTGGAGCAAGACAGACAGACAGACAGAATAAGGCAATTATATATATATATATATAGTTATCCCCTCCCTCTGTTAGAATTAGCATAAATATTATACAAACGGCTCACTTTGTTGTAGGACCTGTGGTGAGGTCATACCCATGTGACCAGAAGGGGCAGGGCCTCAGTCACGAAAGCTTGATACCAAGTCACATGGGGATGACCTCACACAGGTCCTGCAAGAGTAAAAGTGAATCGTCTGTATAATACTTTTGCTAATTCTATCAGGGGGAGGGGATTACTATGAATATATGATCTGCTCCAGTGCAACTGTCACTCAACAAGCAGCTCCTTGTATAAACTTCACTTTCTTGGATTTCAAAGACTAAACATCCGAGCTGCCCACTACAGGTATGTATAGAATCAGCCTGATCGTGCCAGTATAGCACTGTGTTTAGGTTATATGTGAAAATCCTGGCGATTGGTTCCCTTTCACGAAGGATAATGGGTAAAACTGATGCTGCTGTGTTATGTTTACTGATGGGTCTGAGGTGGAGCGTGGCACAATGATGGCCTCTAAAGCCCTCATTAGATGGGGCAAACATTGCGTGGAATATCGCTATATCGTTTGAAACAGATGTGTAATAGCTGCTAGTGATCGTAATGTTGTTTGATTCTCGCAAAACCAGATCTTTCAACTTGATTAAAAATGATCATTTGTCAGCATAAAATTTCACCGTGTAATAAGCCGCTGCCACCTTGTCATGCGTACTTTTATGAACAACTAGCAACTTTCTATCGTTCACAACAGCGATCTTTCGTGCAAACATTTGCTCGTGTAATAATAAGCTTGTACGCTTACTTGTCAATTGCTATCGTTAAAAAAAATGTCCCTGTCTAATAGGGCCTTTAAGTGTTGTTTAACCCCAAAGCACCACAATCACTTTTGGCAGCAACTTTTTTCGTTTTTGAACTGCACCTTTAAAAAAAAATAAATAAATAAAATTGTCACTATAGCCGTAGGTCTTGTGGTTTGGCAGGATGACTTGTAGTTTTGAATGGCCCCTTTTCGATTTTCGCATAGTTTTCGTTTTGTTTTTTTTTTGTTTTGTTTTTGCAATCACTGTGTGTGTAGTAGTTTTGACTTTCTTCTCTGGAGGTCAGTTAGGTTACGACGATAACGTGTGTTTTTTTTCATACTTTTCAAAAAGTTTTTTTGTTTAGACAAACTTTGTTATATTTTTTTCTATCAATTGTTTGGGCTTTTTTTAGGCTCCAGGCTGCAATTTGTATTACATTATTGGGATTCAATAGGGTGCCAGAAGTAGCTCTCTCCTTTTATGTGACTATACACTTAGTTGGCATTGTCTCCATTGCCCTTGGCATCTAATGTGTGAAATACACATTGTAATGACAAAACAAGGAAATTGATACTTAGGGGTACTTTGCACGTTGCGACATCGCTACTGCGATCTCATCGGGGTCAAATCGAAAGTGATGCACATCCGGCGCCGGTAACGACGTTGCAACGTGTAAAGCCTAGATGCACCGATAAACGATTGCAAAAGCGTCGAAAATAGGTGATCTGTGTAGTGTCGGTCATTTCCATAATTTCACTGCAGCGACAGGTACGATGTTGTTCCTCGTTCCTGCGGCAGCACACATCGCTGTGTATGAAGCCGCAGGAGCGAGGAACATCTCCTTACCTGCGTCCCGCCTGCAATGCGGAAAGGAGGTGGGCGGGATGTTTACGTCCCGCACATCTCCGCCCCTCCGCTTCTATTGGCCGCCTGCCGTGTGACGCCGCACGACCCGCATCCTTAGGAAGGAGGCGGGTTGCCGGCCAGAGCGACGTCACAGGTCAGGTAGGTGCGTGTGAAGCTGCCGTAGCGATAATGTTCGCTACGGCAGCTATCACAAGAGATCGCATCTGCGACGGGGGCGGGGACTATCGCGCTCGGCATCGCTACAATCGGCTAACGATGTCGCAGCGTGCAAAGTACCCCTTAGACTGTGTTGGTCCCACCAGTGAGAGGTGTCATACATAGTTACATAGGTTGAAAAAAGCCCTAGGTCCATCTAGTTCAACCTTCCGCCACCAATTATATATTTTGTCATTTACAACATTTCCAATTGTATTATATTGAGCGTCATGTGTCGGAAATGCATCATGGCATATACACCCAACATAAACATGAAATTAGGTCTAAACATAGCCTTATTTACCAGTGCACATTCCACAAAACTGCACCTGGACAACAAAATAAGAAACGGCATTATGTTCTATGTATTTTAGCACTATGTGTATTTAACATGATTGAGTTATATGCCATCTAAAGGGCTGAATATATCCAAGTCACCTTAAAGACTTGAAAACCCCTTATATTTATTATTTTACTAGTTAATGTAACCTCCTTAGTTATTAGCCATATCTTTACCATTTCATGCTTTATGATTAGCTTTACGATGTTTCATTCTATACATTGCTATTTATATCCATCGACTGATCTATTGCCTCCATTCTCCTGTACAGTTCCATCACGTACCCATGCACACAGTTTGTACTTACGGGGAATTGTTTTCTGCAGTCTTTTATATCATACATAATCCAGGCTGCTCTTTTCTCTGTCAAAAAGGCAAAAAAATCTAATAAAATCCCTGCACACAAATATACAATATTCCAAGGTGATTTGTCTCCCTGTTACATACTTTATTGAAAATCTTGTGCAGTTTTATGGTTTCAGTGGTTTTGTAACATTACAGACATTCTGCATTATTTCAGGAGAGTCTGTTAGCACAAAATTCTGTTCTATAGTAACAACATTGCAATGTAGGGCAGCTGTGCCAAGACAAAAATCACACCTTTAGGCCCTGTGCGCACACTGCGTTTTTTCTCACGGCTTTGCCGTGTTTTTTGCTGCAGAAAAGGTGCGTTTTTCTTCATAAAGTTCATGCAGTCCTTCCCCAGCAAAGTCTATGAGAAATCCAAACTGGTGTGCGCACACTGCGTTTTTTTTCCCTACAGGTTTTGCTGCAGAATTTCTGCAGCAAAAAGAAGCAGCATGTCACTTCTTTTCCGCAGGTAAATGCGGTTTTGCCATTGATAATGGTTAAAAACCGCACTGACAAAATCATGGCAAAAACGCAACAAACCGCGCGGTAAACTGCATGTGGATTTTGGGTGCGGTTTTTTTGCCGCAGGTGCGGAATTTTGCCATAAGAAACTACCCAGTGCGCACAGACCCTTAGTTATTTATTCAGATAACAAAAACTTCTCTCAAAGCGTTTTACAAATCTCTTTAAGCTTTTTACAAAGTAGGTGCTCAGCGATCTGATGCACCTTCACTGTCAGCCAGGTCGGCCAACGTCACCCTCCCAAATTCATAATTGGGTGGAACTGTCCCAGATAAAATCCTGTGCATGCTCGTGTTTCCCAAACAGTCTAGCTTTTGACTTGGCCATCTTCAAACAGTAGCTGGATAGACATATAGCTGGGATGATTTAGGAAAACCTGCACTTGTAGGGGGTTGGACCCGATGGCCCATGAGGTCCCTTCCAACTCTACCATTCTATGATCCGCCTTTTCTTTTCCTCTTGCCCTCACCCCAGTCCTCTCCCTCCCTCAGATACTGTTGATACGTTCACCGATTTTTAGCCAAGATCGCGGTAGCCCAAGTGAAGACAGCACAGTCAAGAAGTGATGGACAAAGCTAGCAAGTCTGAGTGATAGTGAAGGTGTGTCAGGAAACAAATTACCCCTCAAAGTGAACAAACACCTTATTTGCATAAAGCTTAATATTTGTTCTGCTAATATCAACCACAGATTTGGTAACCAAAAAGGATGACTACCTTTTATGTATACTCTCATTTTATTTAGTTAAAAAAAATAAAATCATAAGTTGCAACGAATACAAACTATAACTATTTGACACAAACATCACAAATGCAGTTGTATACATACATTGTTAGAAATTAAATTAAAAATAACCTATTACAATGGCAGAAATAATAAAGAAAGAAAAGCAAACTGGAATAGGCGAGGTGGAAGCCAAAGAGAAAATGCCCAGAAAATCCCTGTAAAGAGAGAAAACATGCAGTAGAACCATAGAGAAACATCTCAGTGTAGCTTTACAGGGAGGATGGACCAAGTTTAGTTTCAGGGAACCGATGTGGGATTCGTCAGCTTCTCTATGTGCCACCTTACCTCAAACTCTTCATACTAGATAATCATATGCTTAATCAAGCAGAAGGCCAGCCTCACCCATAAATATTTAGGATGCATTGCTCTTGTTTTCCATCTTGCTGCTAGTTGGTGGGATGAGGAAGACCCAAGTGGGGAAAGGAAAAGACTTGTTCAGTTCTTGGATGGGAGCCAGTGCATTTGTGATCGTCACATCACTGCTTCTTATTGCAATCTGTCATATGTGATGGTGTTACTTTAGAACAAACTTTTGTGCTGGCAAATGCTTTAAAAAGCGATTGCTATTTTAGAAGCTTATTGCTATTTTGTTATGATTAGTTAGGAGCCAATCTACACTGATCAAGAGAATGAAGGAATACCGATGCTCCAACCTGATTTCTTTCCATGGAAACTGACGATTTAAAATAAGGGAAGCGAATGTGGTTGTGTTGCATTTTCCTGCACAAAAGGTGGAGGATCAGAATGTCCCAGTGCAGAGAAAATGTGTAGAAACATCTCAGAAGTTGACTATGCTTGTTGCTTCTTTATGTTGAAGACCCATAGGGTTTGTAACAATCAGATCCCCACCGATCTGGTCCTAGTGATAGACCTTCATATTCTATGTTGGAAAATACCAAGTCCCAGGTTGGATATTAGACTGAATATTGAGATAACAAATTGTTTGTTTCTTCTTGCAGGATCTGGGGATAATGAAAGTGGGTCATATGAAGCGAATTCTACAGGGAATTAAGGAGCTTGGCAAAAATACATCTTTTTCTGAGGTGTGAAGGCGCTGCTGGTGTTCCTGCATGGAGCAAAGCGTGGACATGGCTCAAGTTTCCTCGAGGCACTAAGTGGTTTACATTTACTGTTAGTATGAGGTTGTATACACCTGGAAGAGAAATGCCTCAGGTATTGCAAACTTGGTTTTGAGTTAAGAGTTTGTGCCAAAATTAGCAGAAAAAGCCACAAAACTAAGTTTGGTAAAGATTGGATCTGCACTTGAATTATATGGCTTAATTGATCCATCCCAAAAGACTTGGTAAGACAGAAGCCACCTCGGGTTGTGCTGGCACATTCATAAAGCTGCCATTTGCATTGTCTGACAACATATCATTTTTATGGCAAAAAGTCAACATGCTAGCTTATGAGGCCCAGGCTTCCAAACAACCGGCAAGGCCAAAACGTTATCATGTCAAGCCTCTATGGGAAATCATGGCTGACGCTGCCTCAGGTACCGCTCATTCACTGGCCAAGAAGAAACACACTTTGTATAAAGTGATTGCAATCTAAATGCATGGAGTGCCTGTTGAAATTGTATTTCAGTTGCATGACATATCTGATACAAAAACCTGAGAAAAAAAGAGGAAAAAAAAAAAACTTGAACAACTTTTATATTGATTTTAATATGGATTAATTTATTACTACTGATGTGTCTGTTGGTTCAAGGCACTTTTCTATTAGTTGTTGTATATTTTTGTGCATGACTATGTTCAGTGGCCGGGGGATTGTGGATGTGAACATGTAGCCTATGTGCCATGTATCCTGCGAAAATGATGTGCATTATGTATGTTCTACATATTTATTCTAGCTAGTCAAATATTGTTTAGTAACTAATTCTGATAAAATTAGGATATTACAAATTTTCATTCTGCAAAGATGGTTACCTCACAAAATAATTTCTCTTGGAAATCCACGGGGACTATATTTCCTATGGCTTGTTTCATTTTGGGTTCACAGTTGGAATTTTAGCGCATTTTGCAGCCGTCTTTGGATCATACTCCTCAGTGTAGCAATAGAAAACAATAATGGTGGTCTTCCCACCAGCTTTATGGTAGCATATATAGATATAGGAAAGGTCAGGGTGCTTAGTCTTTTGCAGCTTGCACCACATTTCTGGATCACAGACTTTTTATTGCTTTGTATAGGTTAAGAATATGTAATTTTTTCCATCAGATATTCCAGATCTCTTCTCAACCCTTCCGATCATAGCAGAAGTCTGCGCGCAAATAATGCCAGGATAACTGTATAATTTACAGTTGCACATGTATGGGGGTCTTCAGTATTAAAGGATCCAGATGTAAATGTTCTCTATCGCAAAATCAGTATGGGTATATGTGTATGTCTGATGCAGACCATATGACTTTCCGGTGGAGACTTTGGACTACGCCTAGGTACATCTGAAATATTCGAGAACCCCTATAAAGTCTGGTTTATATTTGTTGTTTTTTAAAAAAAAATTTATCTAAACAAGTTCTAAGAGCACGATAACTTATTTGCTTAGGAATTTGTTAATACAATATAACTTTTTGCTTTCAATCGAAGACCAGGAAAGTTCTTATATGGCCACTAAAAAGTCTTAACCATCTCCAAACTTCAAGAGCCTTTATCCTTCAATGGAGATGGTGTTTGAACATTAACAATTAACAAAAAAGCTATTAATACTTACATATGTCCATTGTCTGCTACCCAAATTAATTGCGTTATCCCTTTTGTCTGGTATTATCATATGTCAAATAATGTAACAGCCTTATAATTCAGAATATTTGTAACACAGAAAAAGCCTTTGTATCCCACCTGTGAGCAGAAGCTGGGTTTAAGGGGGTTTTGTTTTTCGGCAAACTATCAAAGTCTTAGGTTATATACGATCACAGTGGACATCATCTTCTAAAGTCACCTCCATGTGTGAGTGAAATAGAAACTTGCCAAATTGCCTTCCTGGCTGCGTATTTTCTAAAGTCTGTTATTCATTTCATAACAGAAACTACAGTATTGGCATTTTTTTGGAGCTGCATGGCCGTTTCGTACATTTTCAGAGCTGCCTTCTTAGGAAAGGTTGTGCTCTTTAGAACAGTTTCTCATTTGTATCGGCAACAAGGGCACTTTAAGTGGGTGCTGTAACACTGCCAGTGGAAGCGTAGTGGTCCGGGTATCGGAGTGGGGACATTTTTTGTACAGTATTTTCAAACCAATTGGTCACAAGGGTGGTTACAGAGCTGGATGCTTTCAGGAATGGTCATTGGTGGTTCCACACTAATGGAAACTCTGTGTGGACGTTTTAGTATACAACATAGTGCAAAAAATGCTTCTCAAAGATAAAGGAAAACTTTGAAGATTACACGTTTTTACAACTTCCCATTGCTTACATTTCTATACAAATTTTGGAAGTTTTCTCCCTCCACAATGTATGATTTTGTGTATTTGAACACCCCTGTTTTCTGGAAAAGCAGGACATTTTTTGATGTGCAATATTTCTACTTGGATGAAGCGCATGTTCTGTTTCTGTGGGGTAACGTATCACACCAGGCCTATAACAAAGGGTTTACCAGTGCACTACCTTTAATACTGTTTGAAATCTAAATATCTCACTGTTATGCAGTTGACCTGCATATTTGTATATTACGTGTCAGCACTGTATCGACATATAACGTTTTATGGAACTACGTGTAAGTAATATTGACCTTTTTTTAACCTTGATGTTAATATTTAGTGTTACGAGATGTGAGTTTTTTTGCTTTTATCCATTTTACTATAAATTAATATTGCCTCACTAAATATGAATTTTCTGGTATTTATTCTGAACGTGACGATGTCAGGTAATTGTTTTATCAGCTTTTTCTTCCCGCAGGCTATTTTTATAGCGCACTCACTGGAGCATTATGTATTAGGCTCACACATATCCAATGCTGCCATTACAACTACTATCATATCTGACAAACCATTTCTAGGGGTGCCTTTACTATTACACATTGATTTAATCAAGTATATACAATATATTAATCTATCATTATTGTGCAAGGGAGTGATTTATTCTAAATTCCTCCTGCACTTACCAACAGTTTCCAGAGTTCCTTGGGCAGTTCCAATTTTTAAGTCTAGATAACTCCAATGGCTTCCCTCAGGACCCCTACCTTCCTACTGGCTGCATCCTGGAGAAAAGGATGACACTCTGGTCCTGGTTCACCATTCTTTTTGCACCTTTTTTTGGAGTAAAAATATTAATTGTATATATTTTTATTTTTGTGCCAAATTCATTTTGACTTTTGCAGTGTTTATTTTTGAGCGCAGTCACATGGCTGTATGACTCTTCCAAAGATCGCATTGCAATGCTCGGACTGGTCGTCGGCTCTTCTGACCTGAGCACGAGAGCTGCATAAAAATACACACCAACGCACTTGGGTCCGGAGAGCCACTTGCCAGTTCGGGCATTGAGATGCAATCCTTAGACATATGGCCGTGTGACTGAGTCCTTTAAGTCATATTTCTTACTTGCATTCGCTCAACAAGTGGGTGAGATTTTAATTTTGAATGTTTTCAGCTAATTCATCATGTGCATTTAGCACAATTTTTGTGCAATTAGTACTTCAGTATGCTAGTGGAAAACAAAATCTAATCTTACAAAGTCTCCTTTTTTTGCGCAGTTGGAAGACTTGTGCGGGCGTTACACGATACGATCTATCGTGCGATCGTACCCGCCCCCGTCGTTTGTGCGTCATGGGCAATTAGTTGCCTGTGGCGCACAAAGTCGTTAAAGCCCTGTCACATGCACTTACCTGCTGAGCGACCTCGCTGTGGGCGGCAAACATCCACTCCCTGAAGAAGGAGGGATGTTCGGCGTCACAGCGACGTCATACAGCGGCCGGCCAATAGAAGCGGAGGGGCGGAGATGAGTGGGACGTAAACATCCCGCCCACCTCCTACCTTCCGCATTGCCGCGGGACGCAGGTAAGCTGTGTTCATCGTTACCGGGGTGTCACACGGAGCGATGTGTGCTGCCCAGGGTACGATGAACAACCAGCGCCATTAAAAATAAACAATTTTTTAAAAATAAGCGACGAGTACACGACTCACGATTTGTGAGCGATTCTGCGTCGCTCGGAGGTGTCACACGAAACGACGTCGTAAGCGATGCCGGATGTGCGTCACGAAAACCGTGACCCCGACGATGCATCACGTGATAGCTCATCTTATGTGATGCCCGCATTATAGGTTAAAGAGAACCTGTCAGGTCCCCAGTGTCCTCCAAACCAGCAGCATTCATACCTGTATGCCCAATTTCCCTCCCTAACCAGCCCTGTATAATGCTATTCACTAATCTTAATGTTTAAAAGAAAACAACTTAGAAACCTCGATTTACATATGCTAATTAGGCCTTTGTCTAGTCACAGGGCATTATTTTCCCAGACTAGTCGTCCCTTTTTCCATGTTAACATGTGTCACCACCAGCTGCTGGAAATCTTGCGCATGTGCGAGGCTCATTTCAGCACCGTCTGTGCACTTTTGAAGCGGGTATACGCTTCCCGGCTTCATTAGGCACACTGAGCATGAACGGAAGTTCAGAAGACGTGTACATGAGCAATCCTCTGAACTTCCGATCACATGCAGTGCACCTAATGAAGCCAGGAAGCATCCACACATTGGTGTTCTTGATCACATGTACATTACATATGATCAAGAACACCAATATGTTCGAAACTCGTTTTGTGAGTCACATTTTTATTGAAGGTGGTGTATCCCCATTTTTCCCCTGATTTTAAATGATGAAATAAAGAAGAAACTCTGAATTTTATATGGTGCTGGATCTTCACCTTCTTTTTCCTGATAGAGGGACACCACGCTCTACCCCCTCACGCAAGACATATTAGTATGATTTGGCTTTTCTTAGCTCGATACTTCAATGTTAACATTTTTTATGTACTGTACAGAGGTGCTTTGTGCGAGTCAAAATCCTCAATGCAACACAATCTTGCATCAATATAGAAGATGAAGAACCTGAGTGATCACATAAAATGGTTTTGCCACCACAAATAACCTGTCACCAGATTTTTCCCTATTAAACTAAAAGAATCACCTTCTCCAGCTCCTAGGCGGCATTCTATGAAGGTGCACCTTGGCCCTGACTCCCCTTCCAGACCCTAAAAATAACTTTATAAAATGTGTCCCTTAAGTATGCTAATTACCTGTGTTGGCCAGATGGGCGGGATCATTTTCTGCTTCTTTCCACCCTCATGCCGATGATCGCTGTCCTGCTGTCTTTATTGACGGGATGATGCCCTCCATCATCCTTCTTGTTGCATTTTCAAATCTCACGCCTGTGCAGTTAGGTCTGCTCGCGCAGGGGCAGTTCGCTCTGCCATATCACGGGCAGACCAGAAAACACTCGCGCTGGTGTGCTAAATGCGCAGGCGCAAGATTATGGGCGGGTACGAGCATGGCGCTGGTGAGGTCATGCACAGCACCGACCTCACTAGCGCCATGCTCGTACCTGCCCATAATCTCACGCCTGCACATTTAGCTCAGCAGCGCGAGCTAGGGCAGCTATGTTTTCTGCTCTGCCCGCGATATGGCAGAGCGAACTGCGCCTGCACAAGCCAACCTAACTGCACAGGCGCGAGATTTGAAAATGCAACAAGGAGGATGACGGAGGGCATCATCCCGTCAATAAAGACAGCAGGACAGCGATCATCGGCATGAGGGTGGAAAGGAGCAGAAAATGATCCTGCCCATCTGGCCAACACAGGTAATTAGCATACTTAAGGGCCAAGTTTTATAAAGTTATTTTTAGGGTCTGGAAGGGGAGTCAGGGCCAAGGTGCACCTTCATAGAATGCAGCCCAGGAGCTGCAGAAGATAATTCTTTTAGTTTAATAGGGAAAAATCTGGTGACCTGTTCCCTTTAAGTTGTCATGCAGGAGAGGGGCAGATACAATAAAGTGAATGATACAAAACATATTACATATTTGTATACTCTATATCAATGCATAAGTGAATAAAGATGTCTGGATTGAGTTTGACAAATGCTTCGACTCCTTCCATCCAGTTTTGTAGTTGCAATTACAATAGAATATTGGCACTAATTAAGTTTTTTAATTTTATTACCAAACATTCCAGACAAAACTAATATTTAGAATTTGTTGTTTTTTCTTTGCGTCACTTTCCTTTTTCTTGTTTTGTGCAAATAGTTGCCGGTTTTGGCGCCAGATGAATCAATATGATGCACACGATTCATGAATTGGGCGCAAACAAAAGAAAAAAAGAACATTCTTGCATTCTTTAACTCTTCCACGACTTTTCGACTCAAAACGCGCAAGTTGGTCCCGGTCCCAAAAAACGGCAATAAATTTCACTAAAACAACATACTCAAAAATTCACCAGGGTAGAGTAAATATGCACCAAATTTTGTAACATTTTAAAAAGTCGCAATTGATGAATAAGGCTGAAACATCTAGAATTTTAAGACTCTGCCCACAAGGGCCAACACAAAACAAACCACGAGCACATATAAAAAAGACAAGTGGAATAATTAACTGCAAACAAAAAAAAAGTAAAATCCAAAACAAGACAAAAACAGGCGCAAAGGCAATGATGAATTGGGGCCATGCAGCGATGTGTTGTGTAGGGGAATAAAAGGTGGGGTTCACCAACATCACTTCATCGAGATTCACACAGCTAACAACATTTGCTAAGTGTCACTGCTATACCACAGCGCAACACAAGTGAGTGTGATCGCACTGAGACTCCAAGACTACTTGCGACCATGACGAGCAACTCGCAGGAAGACCGACTCTGTCTGAGTGTCTGTGATTTGCTTGACGCAGTACCCTCAGGGTCGCGATGAAACGCTATCTACTTCTTTTGCACTGTGATGTAGTGTTGATACAATAGCACAGTATGTCTTCGCCAAAGTCGATATTTAGCCCCAATCTAACACCGCATGTATTTTTCCAGGAGTATTCCTTTATACAGTAGCTGAATCAGGGTATCATTTATATCTTAGCCCTTATCTGGTGTCTTTTCCATACATCACTATGAATATGGCTAGTCATTTTTATGGACGGCAAATTGTGTTTTTAAGCTCTGGAGCACACTTGTTGGTCTGTTTTTAGAAATCAGATAGAAGTTAATGGAAAGTGCTGCACATTCACGAGACAGAGCCATATTCTTGAAGTGCATATGCCATAAATGATCTCGATTAGATTACTCCAAGATTTAGAACATCGCAGATACAATGGTGAAGCCCATTTCAATGGCCTTTGTAATTGACAAATTCTATTCTGCCACATCCTGGCACATCATTCACCACCTGCTTACCAAGGTCCTGCTGGTGGCCCCCACGTGCCTTTGCTGTAACACTGCCTCTACATGTCACTTTTTAGTGAGAGCGGACCATTGACCTAACTGCAGAGACACTAACCTGTTAAAAATGCAGCCAAGTTTAGTTTTTGGAATATCAATTTTTTCAAGAAGCCATAACTTTTTTTATTTTTCATTTTCTGTAGAAATAGACATATAAGTTGTAGTTTTGAAAGTCTCCATTAATTTTACCATAAAATGTAAAATGAAAAATAATGCAATTCTGCCATTGTTTTGGGGGCTTTATTTTTAAAGCATCAATTATACCGTAAAACTGACCCAGCAACATGATTTTTCAGTACATTTATGGAGATACCAAACATATAGGCGTTTTTTGTTGATTTTTTTTTTTTTTTTTTTTTTTTTTTACTATTCTATTAGCCTAAAAAATTCTGATCTTTTGTAAAAGAGAAAAAAAAAATAGGTATGTCATTATTTTCTGAGATCCCTAACTTTTTATTTTTCTCAATGGAACTGTGAGGTGTGTATTTGCATGGGCACACTCGAACATTTATGGTTACCATTTTGTAATACCTACATTTTTTACTGATTTTATTCCATTTTTGTGGTAGGTCTGGCAACATAGAAAGGGAATTTCAACTTTTTTTTTTTCTTTTTTTCTTGATATTTACCTTTAACATTAAACAATTTAAAATTTTGATAGATCAGACTTTTATGGACACATTAATACCAAATATGTATGTATTTTATTTTTTTTTTTACTTGGGGTAAAAATGAGAGTGTTTGAAGTTTTTACATTTTTTTTAAAATGTTTATAATTTTAATTTTACTTTTCAGATTTTTCAGTCTTAATAATTTATTTCAACCTACAACTGCGTGATTGCTTGTACTATATACTACAATACAGTGTTGCAGTATATAGTTAACATCAGTGTTGTGTATGGACTTCACAAGAGAAGTAACCTGGCAGCGATGGAGGCCTTTAGTACGCCCCAGCTGTCATTGAAACCCATTTGCATCCCACAGTCGCATTGCAGAGGCAGATGGACACCCAAACAAATGCCCCATCTAGATCGAGGGCGATTTAAATGCCAATTTCAACTTGACAGTGGCATTTTCGGAGATAACCGATATTGGCACTAATACCAATCCCTGTTAGAGGCAGATGCTGGCTATGTAAGACAGCCGGCATCTGTCTCTGTGTATAGCAGGCTCAGCTCCTGAGGCCGCTTCAAACTCCCTGACTCATTCAATGAATTACAGTAAATATAAGATATGGAGTGTTGAGTGGCTAAAGAGCACCTGTCACCACGCCTGCCATTTGTTTTAGTAAATACTTGTATTCCAGAAGACATAATTGTGGGACATTTTCACAACACTGCATTGTGCAGTCCCTCTGTTGTTTTGCCTGCATGTTTATGAATAAATTGACAACTGGGTGTTACCATTCCCCATAACAAAGAGGTGTGTTCCTACTTAGTCTAAGCCTGTCAGCAATGATTAGGCTGTGTTCAGGGACAAACCCCTAACTGATAACTCCCAGTCATGTAACATGGCTTCAGCGAATCATGTGATCTACCGAAATAGAAGGTATTTCGGTTTCACAATTTTTAAGACTTGTTTGGTCTCTTTCGTTGTGGCCTCATGTGAAGACAAAAAACCCACGATGGGCCCAAATTTATCAGATATCTAACTACTATTGGTGCTTGCTGAAGCTTTATATTTATTCTTGATGTTTCATAAAGCTGGAATTAACCATTTACTCATAGAAAAGTAGGTGTTCTTTACCGTTTTACATCAAGGTACAGGACCTATGTATACCTTGGTGTACTTATCTGCCAGACTGACACCATAAAACACCTCCCTTTGGAACTGCATATCATAAAATTAGTTTTAGACATTACCTTTTGAACTTTCAACCAATGTTTCACCTACACTTCTAATTTGGTCTTGGTAGCCGAGTGATCTGTGATAATATAGCAATCTCCATTATATGTAATGATTTTACTTATCACAACTGCTTGTTCATTCTATTACATCTAATTTCTAGTAACACCTCTTCAAGAACACCGCCCTGTTTTCAGAGTAGATTTTGGGTGACCGATTCTCAGTTCCACCATACAGGCCATCTCTTATGAGAGGATCATCCAACCCCTAAACCAACCCCCTCCCAAAAAAAAACCCTTAAACATTTTGGGTGGTCCCATCTACGTGATTTCACAGTTTTTCTAAAAAGTGTCTGAGCAGCCAGGTACTGTAAGTGCAATATTTGTCTTTTAATTATTGATTCCAAAATCTTTTCCACTATAGAATAAGACTTATATGCAAACATTATTGTTTAATTAGAGCTTCCTAGTATGAATTGGGTGTATTGAGAGAATTTTTATTTTTTTTTTAAATGATTTTAATGAAACCAAAAAACAGCAGTGTTGATAATATTGTATATCGAAACTGCAGAGGTAAGTATTAAAGGGATTTTCCCAGGTTTACCAGGGTCTGACAGCTGGGACCCTTTGATCCCAAATTCGGGGCTCGGCAGAACCTTAGCTGAATGAAAAGCAGGTCGAGCGTGTGTATCTCTGCTCCACTCATTGTCTATATGATGGCCAGAGAAAGCAGAGAACTTACCTACAGTGCTTAGATGGACTTAGCTATTTTTATCTTAGTTACTTTGAAATAAATGTATTGCTAAACCTGCACTTTTATCGCTACCAGGGGCTTACGCTAAGAAAAATGAAAAGGTTTTGTTTATTCTCAAGTGTGATCATTGTAGGCTTGCTCTGTTCATAATGGAACTATATACATAATTCACCATTTTTAAAAAAAAAAAAAAAAAAAATGTTTCTTCTGGAAAATCCCTTTAATTATATGCAAAGTTGGGGCTCTGAGGAAAACAAAACAAATTAGATCCAGCAATTCAAGGCTTTTTTTTACCTTCTACCAATGGATAATCAAAACTTTTTTACTAATAATCTGCTCTTTGGTAGACGTGAAGGGTAAATGTTGCACAATATAACATCTATTGAAGTGTTACTATGCAATTTAATGTGTTGCTAAGCCTCAGGCTATGTGCTCATGTTAAGCATTTGCTGCATACATTTCTACACCAAAAAAAGTGTCCTTTGGCAGGAAAAACGTTGCATAAAATAGTGTGATGCGTTCTTTTAACTGTTTTTCACTCATTCATTAGAAAGGGTGAAAAACATTGCAAGAATGCTGAAAGAATCATCATGCTTCAAATCTGCAAAGAGAAGATAAGCAGCGTGTGCATGAGATTTCAGTATTCTCAATCACTTTGCTCGGTAAGTAAAATGCTGAGATTTTCACAGCAAAAACACGTGGGTGGAAAAATGCAGCATGTGAACATACCTTTTACAGAAGTTAAAGGGAACCTGTCATCAGAAATTTGGCTTTCAACCTAAAAGTTGCCCCCTCTGCAGCTCCTGGGCTGCATTCTAGTAAGGTTTCTATATCTTTTGTGCCCCCTTTTAAACCAAAATAAATACTTTATACAACTGTACCTTTCGGTTTGAAAATCTTGTAAATCGTCCATGGGGCGGGCCGTGTGGCGTCCGTTGCTGTATCTTACGCCGTCCCCCATGCTCCAAATCATCCCTCATAACGCCACCCACTGCGCCCGAGGTCCCGTGCACGCCGGGACACCTAGTGATGTGGTCGCAGGCATGAGAGTATGGGCGGCGCTGTGATTGCATCACAAGTGCCCGCCCATACTCTCGTGCCCGCCCTTTCCCCACTGCCTCCAGCGTTCTGCGCCGGCCCGACGTCACCTCCTTCCCATCGTACCCTGCAGCAGGAAATAGATGGGAAGAGCGGAGCAGGCCACTACAAGAGAAGCGGAGAGGATCTGAGCGACGTACAGGGTGGAGAGCACGCACACGAGAGTATGGGCGCGCACTTGCGATGCAATCACAGCGCCGCCCATACTCTCGTGCGTGCGACCACGTCACTAGGTGTCCCGGCGTGCACGGGACCTCGGGCGCAGTGGGCGGCGTTATGAGGGTTGATTTGGAGCATGGGGGACGGCGTAAGATACAGCAACGGACGCCACACGGCCCGCCCCCATGGACGATTTACAAGATTTTCAAACCGAAAGGTACAGTTTTATAAAGTATTTATTTTGGTTTAAAAGGGGGCACAAAAAGTATAGAAACCTTACTAGAATGCAGCCCACGAGCTGCAGAGGGGGAAACATTTAGGTTGAAAGCCAAATTTCTGATGACAGGTTCCCTTTAATGGTGGCTATATTAAAGTCAGACTATGATCGATTTGGTCAGGATTGGCCAACCATATATTATGTAGTCAATGTTTAGGATTGGGCATATTTAAAGGGAATCTGTCAGCAGGTTTTTGCTAACTCATCTGAGAGCAGCATGATGTAGGCAAAGAGACTCTGAATTCATCGATGTATCACTTAGATTAGTGGCTGCAGCCGTTCTGACACAGTGAAAGATTTTAGATTTTGTATGTAGCAGTGCTGTGAGAGCTATCCCCCCAAACCAGGTTTTCAGTGTACATTTCAATAGACAGAAGCTGCTAATCACAGAGGGGGCGGAGTCAAACTAGAGCTCATGCACTGCTGAGATCCACTAATGATAAAGATAAGAGGCTTAAACTAACATTGCAGGTAAAAAAAAAAAAAAAGCATGCTATCTTCAGGTTACATTGCAGAAGCTTGCTGAAAGATTCTCTTTAATTTCAACATGCCTGATCCTTTATTCAAAAGGGAGGAGTCTGGCAGAAGCTTTTACGCCTTCCACTATTGAGAACACATGCAGGTGTGACCAAACAATGTATATGTGTATGAAGTTGGAAGGAATAGATTTCAGCTATACAAGTGTTTGCCCCACAGCTAATAAAGGTTTATGGTGACACTTAAGGGGGCTTTACACGCTACGATATCGTTAATGTTTTATCGTCGGGGTCACGTCATTAGTGATGCACATCCGGCGTCATTAACGATATCGCAGTGTGTGACACTTATGTGCGACCTAAAACGATCGCAAAAGCGACCAAAATCGTTTGCTGCGGAGAGGTCGTCCTAACACAAAAAATAGTTTACCTCTCATTAGCGATGTTGTTTCTCATTCCTGCGGCAGCACACATCGCTGTGTGTGACACCGCAGGAGCGAGGAAGATCTCCTTACCTGCCTCCATCGGCAATGCGGAAAGAGGGGTGGGCGGGATGTTTACATCCCGCTCATCTCCGCCCCTCCGCTTCTATTGGCCGCCTGCCGTGTGACGTCGCTGTGATTCCGCACGACCCGCCCCCTTAGAAAGGAGGCGAATCGCCGGCCAGAGCAACGTCGCAAGGCAGGTAAGCCGAGTGACGGGGTAGCGCAATTTTGTGCGCGACGGGCAGCAATATGCCCGTGTCGCACAAACGATGGGGGCGGGTACGCACGCTAGCGATGTCGGTACAGATATCGCTACCGTGTAAAGCCCCCTTTAGTCCTTCCCTGTATATAAAGAGCATAAACAAAGTTACAATAATCAGTCCATTAAAAGCACATGGTTTTTAACTTGTTTTCCACTGCTGATAACGTGTATATTTACAGTGTATTGGGCATATCACTATATCTAGCCCTGATGGATTTTGTGTAATACATTCTGTATGGGGCAGAGTCTCATGTGGGTGATTATTAGGATAAGGTATCCCTCTATTAACCAGCTACTGTCATTACTACGTGTATGTTGCTCCTGCAATTCTAGGTCTTTGATAGGACCATACTTCTGAGTCCCCCACTGACGCTGGTATTCCACATACAATAAAAAATAAATCTTTATTAATCGTTGATGTCCATTGCATAACTTAAAAACCAAATTTTCTAACAGTGTAACAAAGTCTGTAGTGTAGTTTTTGGCTTTCCATAGATACGATGTTGAGTAACGTGCGTTTCGTCTGTTTACATAATGTTTACATTGGCACACTTTTTATTTTGTAATAGACTGTATACAAATTGAAGGTATTTATTGCATACAATGAAACAATGTTTTGTGGTTACACCTTTGGAATATAATGTTACATTTCCCTGTACAGATATTGGGTGGCTTTGTATCCATAGTTAGACATTTTTATGACTACTAAGTGACCAGTTTTCTGTGCCTTTTTGTTTGATGCATTATAACCTATTTATTATTATTGTATGGAAGTCACTGAGATGTGTATTTTTGTAAATTGATGGAGGCGATGGTTGTTTTTTTGGTTTTTTTGTTGTATACAATTGAGCTGCTGCCTTTTGTTGGGCACTCAGTTGAGATCTTCCTTCTCAAATAAACCTAATACATTCACTGAATAGCTGAGCCGTGTGTGTTTGTGCCTGAATAATCCAATATCTTCCTCACATTTCATCACACAACTAGTAGCGCAACTACACACGTATACAGCGAAAACACTGGTGCCAGTATCTATTATTCACTGCTTTGTCATCTACAATTACTGAACATATCACTGTCTGATACCCGAGAAACTAAATGCTTAAAAACAAAAGCATGAAGGGAAAATAAAGGAGCTTCTACTATGCATAGTCTACGGTGCATAGGCTGATCGGGTACAAGGGCTCATCTTCAAAAGAATTGCTAACCCCAATAGTATAGACTGGTAAAATATCTCAGATCACCCTGGGGCCCGAAGGGCCACTAATGCTTAGAAAAGTATTAGCGCTTAAAGGGAATCTGTCACCAGGTTTCTACCACCTAATCAGAGAGCAGCATAATATAAAGACAGAGACCCTGATTCCCGCGATGTATCACTTACTGGGCTGCTTAGTGTAGTTTTGATAAAATCACTTTAATCAGCAGTAGATTAGCATTAGAGGACTACTTGGCGTGCTGCCAGATAGTCCAGCATATTCATTAGCTCTGTATAACTGATAAATCTGCAGCAGAGAAAACATTGATTTTATCAAAATGACAGCAAATAGCTCAGTAAGTGACACATCGCTGGAATCATGGTTTCTATCTCTACATTATGCTGCTCTCAGATGTGGGAGCAAAAATCTAGTGACAGATTCCTTTTAAAGGGGTATTTTAGTGATAACGTCTAAATCAATTGGGGTCTGACCGCAGAGACCCCCCACTGATGGAATGGGACACTTCCATCCTGTCGGGATGGAGCTGCACGGTGCATGTTTGATCCTTGCTCCACTTGTTCTCTATAGGACTGGAGATAACGAGAGCACAGTGTTGTGTTTTCTCTGGCAGTCTCATAGCGGATGAATGATGCTGCTAATCTAGAAATCCCAACAAATGCAATTTTCTAATATAACTTTAGTACAGGTTCAGGGCGCTTATCACTTACATTGCGATGTGCTGTCTTAGGGTACTTTCACACATCCGGATTTTTGCTCTGCGGCACAATACGGCGTTCTGCAGAAAAACCGCAACCGGCTATTGTAACGCCGATTGCGGTTTTTTTTGCATTGACTTACATTAGTGCCGCATTGTGCCGTAGGGGCTTGCGTTCGGTCCGGTTTTTGCCGCATGCGGCAGATTTAGCCGATGCGGCGGCCGGATCGAACGTACCCTGCAACGTTTTTTGCTCCGGCAAAAAACACCGCATCGCGCCGCATCCGGCCGCAGGGCTCAAACCGGATGTGTGAAAGTAGCCTTATTGTTACTCTGCCTCTATCCCTACCCTTTACCTCTAGGACCTCCCTCTGCCTCTAGCCCCACCCTCTAGCTCCTGCCTCTTCCTCTAGCTACTTCATCCTCCCATCATAGAATCTCATCTCATAGCAGCTCTCATCTCCTCTCAGTAATGGGAAGGTCTTCACTGAATACAGATTTTACCTCAGAATTGGAAATTTTGATAATGACCAATTCTGGCAGAGAAAATTAACAAATTTGTCTGATAAGATATATTACAAAGTGGCTTATTTTCATGTGTACTATTGATTTATGAAATAAATATTAAATCGACGGTTCCACTTTAAGCTTGGCTTCATTGACATGTCTAGCTGGCACTGCACTGACCCAATGCACCTGGAGTGTGGACATTTGCTGTGCTCATAAAAGCACACGTATGAAGAATATACAGGCAAAACATTTTGTGTATATGGATCCAAAACATGATGTAAAAGTCATTGAGATGTTATTCTGCTGCACTCCCATAAACCTTTTATTCTCTGCAATGTAATGTAAGAGTATGTGCACACATTAAAGCAGCATTCCTGCTAATATTTTTATTGTTTACATGGGTGTATCTGCATGTAATATATAGTGTGTGTGAGACTGGGATGGAGATTTGTCTTCCAACAAGATAATGATCCCAAACATAAAGCAAAATCTATAATGGAATGGTTCACAAATAAACGTATCCAGGTGTTAGAATGGACAAGTCAAAGTCCAGACCTGAATCCAATCGAGAATCTGTGGAAAGAGCTGAAAACTGCTGTTCACAAACGCTCTCCATCCAACCTCACTCAGCTCCAGCTGTTTGGAAAGGAAGAATGGCCAAGAATTTCAGTCTCTCGATGTGCAAAACTGATAGAGACATATCCCAAGCAACTTGCAGCTGTAATCGCAGCAAAAGCTGGCGCTACAAAGTATTAACTTATAGGGGCTGAATAATATTGCACGCCCAACTTTTCTGTTTATTTATTTTTAAAAAAAGGTTTAAAATAAGCAATAAATTTAGTTCAACTTCACAATTGTGTCCCACTTGTTGTTGATTCTTCATCATAACTAAAATTTTTATCTTTGTTTGAAGCCTGAAATGTGGGAAAAGGTTGAAAAATTTAAGGGGGCCGAATACTTTCGCAAGGCACTGTACATAAATGCTTTACCGTGTCCTGTGGTCATCCAGCCACATGGTGGCAGTATACAGCCTACCTAAGACATATTAAATAACAATCACACCCCATGTATACACACTAAGTGTTTTTCCCCATAAATATTTAAAGGGAACCTGTCACCTAGAATATGTGTTCTGACCTATCAGCAGACGCATGTGTGCCCTAATTACACCTCCCTACCCATCCCTGTGTTATAAAATTGTATAATATGAAAGTTAATAAAAAACGTTTTATTACCTTCATATTTCCTATGTAAATAGCAGGGAATATGGTCACAGGGGTGGCGCCTTGCCCTGCATACTTTCCGTGGTATCACGCCCCTGTGGGCGTGATACCATGGAGTCACATGAGCGACGTCCCCGTCGCTCATTCTATCCTGCGCGCATTGTGGCAGGCTTCTTTTCCGGGTGTTCACTCGCCGGCTTCAGACGCGCACTGAAACTGACAATGAGAACCCGGAAGAGAAGCCTGCCGCAATAGTAAGTATAAACGTGCGCAGGATAGAATGAGCGACGGGGACGTCACTCATGTGACTCCATGGTATCGCGCCCACAGGGGCGTGATACCACGGAAAGTATGCATGGCAAGGTGCCGCCCATGTGACCATATTCCCTGCTATTTAGATAGGAAATATGAAGGTGATAAAACGTTTTTTATTACTTTCATATTATACAATTTTATAACACAAGGATGGGTAGGGAGGTGTAATTATGGCACACATGCGTCTGCTGATAGGTCAGAACACATATTTTAAGGTGACAGGTTCCCTTTAACTGTTCTTTTGAGGAAATTAAGGGAGTAATGGTAGCTAGACAAAAATGACCAATTATATATGTTTTCTTTGAATCACCCCCACCCCAAGTACCTAAAAAATAATACATTCAGAAATATTCCTATTTTCAAAGTCAGTGTGAACCTTCTATGCCCTGCATCTAAATGCATCCGAAATGAACGTGTATCCTGCACTTTATTGTGGGAAATCCTACCGCACTGCAGGAAGAAAGATGCCCGTCTAATGCCACAGGTGTAGTGTTATATCCAATAGAGATTTCAATACTATAGTGTCACGCGGGATGAGAAGCTGCTACATTTTCTGCTTACACCAATTGTCAAGGTCAAAAAGCAATAAAACCACTAATGTTCGTGCTGTGAAAGGGTTTCTAAAGGAGCAGAGAATGAAAGCCTGAAGAATGCAAATGCCAGACTTGACGCCATCACATAAAATAATTATATTGCCCACAACCCAGGTTTACAGAGCGACTTTCTCTGTTTATGAGCCACGCAGCTGTGCGTTTTTCTGCTTCTTGACACTGAAGACATCCTCAGAGACAGCTTGGGCCTGAAATGTGTTGCAGTAGCCTGGCTCAGGAAAGAAATAAGTACACCCGGCGATCTCTGCTAACCATTCACTTTGCTCTCTGTGGAAAGTTTGGTGGCAGCTTTCTGTGCATGCTTGCTTGAGGCTTTATTCTATAGCTACCTATGTGAAATACACAGTATATACAGTATACACTAATATATATATATATATAATATATATATATATATATATATATATATATATATATATATATATATATATATATATATATATCACCAATTTATTTAATTGACACCATAGACCTGGATGAAAAATACCAATGTTTCCCAACAATAATCAGGTAAGAAATACTTGTACATATGGCAGAAAACCTCTAGAACATCTCCCTTATTTGCATGTCAACATACTGTAATGAACCTTCTTGTCTCAAGGCAATCTGTCACTAGATTCATGCTGTCTGAACCACGGGAAGCATGACTCAAACCTTCGCTGTGTGATTGTAGCCAGGTATGTTTTTCTCTAAAGTGCCACAGTGTTTCAGAGAAAATGTTTAGAAAACCAGCCGAGGAACATAAAGATGAAACTAACTAGTTCAGCACAGCACCGATCTCCCAGCCCAGCTGCAATTGATTACCAGGTATCTCTTATATGCCGATATATAAAGAGATCTGTCAATCAAATGAAGGGGGGCAGAGAGAAGCCGGGGCTGCACGGGACTAGTCTGGTCTCCTTTGGCTTTTTTAAGCAAAGTGTGTGATTCATTTGTGGGAGTATTTATTTTTCTGTCTTACAGTATTTGTTGATATTTTTGCTAAAAAAATAGCCCACATGGTTTATGAATTTTGCACAAAATAAAAACCATATATTTTTGTATTTAAAGAAGTTTTCCACTACTAGGACAGCCCCTTCTAATTCCATGTTTCCCCCAGGTAAAATAATGGGGGTTTGTGCAGGTGTTGGAGAAGAATCCTTCCATCCTGGCTGAAGCTAAGGCCGGTTTCACACATCCGGCTTTTCGCTTGTTTGCCGGATCCGGCGCTCTCCCATACAGTGACTACAGTACAGTGACAGCGCAACAAGCGCCGGTCACGTGCTGTCATGTGACCGGCGCATGTGACCCGGAAGTTACAGCGCTGTCACTGTACTGTATTGTCTGTACGGGAGAGCGCCGGATCCGGCAAACAAGCGAAAAGCCGGATGTGTGAAACCGGCCTAAAATGTAAATTCCAACACATGGTGTCTCCTCCTTCCCCGGTCTCATACATACATACATACATAGGGAGACATTATTTATATATATATATATATATATATATATATATATATATATATATATATATATATATATATATGCAGTATTTATATTTATTTATACTATGTACCAACACTTCCCTTCTACAGTTCTGCTAAAATGTTGCATCCACATTTCAATCATACATGAAATTTTCCTGGAGTCCAAGTGCACAGAGATTTTGAATTTTTTTTTTTTTAAAGCTGCAAATGATGAATCAACCAAAATCATCTGAAAACCCTAAACCCCACAAAAAATGGTGACAACATATAAATTTAACTTTAATAAAGGTGAAAATTAAAGGAATTGGGCACAAATGACAAACACCAAGACAAATAAAAGGCAAGAGCCGAATAATGAATTGGGCCCTATGTTTTCTCTAAAACGCCACAATGTACACAGCAAGCAATGTCAATTAGCGACTTCTAAGTTCTGGAGGAAATTGTTATGCATTAAAAGAGGCATAGACTCAAGGAGCAGGGACATTATTCTAGATTAAAGTGTTGGTTCAATCTCAGCTGTAATATGCAGTTTATTTCTGGCATCAGTTAACAAAAAGGTACAAAGAGCCTCAAAACTGATAAGGAAATAGAGAATCTTAGTTATAAGAAAAGATTTAAATATTTGTTTTGTTTTGAAAAGAGACATCTAAGGGGGACATGATTAACTTGTACATGTACATAAATGGCCCATATTAAAAGGTAAGGTCAAAAGCAGCTTTGTGTAAAACCTCCTTGTACATGGGGGATTCACTCTGCCTGGAGAAAGGAAGGTGTTACAAATCAGCGCTGCCATACCACTGCTGTGGTTTCTGATACGCCAAGGCGTCGGCTTCAGTTTTGGCCGTACCTCGGGTCATCCAGCTGGCTGCTTATTCCTCCAAGCCTAAGTGTGGAGAGGTGGCTAGTTCGCATGTGTGTGCCGATTTATCCCAGCCAGAGCCTATGTCCAGTGTTTCGCCTAGTGAGCATGCTCAGCCTGATAGTTCCATTTCTGAGGCTAAATACACGTTGCAATTTCGCATACGATATCGTATGCGATTTGCAACGCCCCCATCGTATGTGTGGCATGTTCAATTTGTTGAACGTGCCACACAAACAACCCCCGTCACACGTACTTACTCGTCCATACCTCGATGTGGGCGGCTAACGTCCACTTCCTGGAGTGGGAGGGACGTTCGGCGTCACATCGACGTCACGAGGCAGCCGGCCAATAGAAGTGGAGGGGCGGAGATAAGCGGGCCGTAAACATCCCGCCCACCTCCTTCCTTCCGCATTGTCGGTGGGAGCCGCGGACGGAGGTAAGCTGCCGTTCAATGTTCCCGGGTTGTCACACACTGCGATGTGTGCTGCCTCGGGAACATTGCACAACCGCACGTTCAATCTTTGAGGAATGAACGACGTGCATGCGATGAACGGATTTTCGTTCAATCGCAATTGCACGGAGGTTTTACACGCTACAATCATTTTTAGGATGCACGTCACTTACGACGTGACCCCACCGACACATCGTAAGATTTATTGTAGCATGTAAAGCGGCTTTAAGTCTTCAGTTCAGGCTACTGAGAATGCTCACACATTTAGTGCGAAAAGACTCTGCCCAGGTACTTGGTTTTTATGCTGTGACTAAAGCGGGCTTTACACACAGCGATATCGCTAGCGATGTCACTGGTGAAAGCACCCGCCCCCATCGGTTGTGCGTCATGGGCAAATCGCTGCCCATGGCGCACAACATTGCTAGGACCCGTCACACATACTTACCTGATTAGCGATGTCTCTGTGGCCGGCGAACCGCCTCCTTTCTAAGGGGGCAGTTTGTTCGGCGTCACTAAGCAGCCGCACAATATAAGCGGAGGGGCGGAGATGAGCGGGCCGAACATCCCGCCCACCTCCTTCCTTCCTCATTGCGGGCGGCCGCAGGTACGGTGATGTTCCTCGCTCCTGCGGTGTCACACATAGCAATGTGTGCTGCCGCAGGAACGACGAACAACCTGCGTCCTGCAACAGCAACGATAATCGGGAAAGGAACGACGTATCAACGATTAGGTAAGTAAGTTTGATCGTTAGCATTCGTTCCTGCGTTTCACACGCAACGACGTCGCTAACGAGGCCGGATGTGCGTTACTAATTCCGTGACCCCAACGACATCTCGTTAGTGATGTTGTTGCGTGTAAAGCCCGATTAAGTCTTGTGTTATTCCTACTGAGCATGCTCAGCCTGTTCGCACCATTCCTGAGGCTAAAGCGGGCTTTACACGCTACGATATTTCTAGCAATTGCTAGCGATATCGTACGCAAAAGCACCCGCCCCCGTCGTGCATGCGATATCGTTTGATCGCTGCCGCAGCAAACATTGTTGCTATGGCAGCGTCACACGCACTTACCTGGTCGTCGTCGTCGCTGTGACTGACGAACAATCCCTCCCTCAAGGGAGAGGTGCGTTCGGCGTCACGGTGACGTCACTAAGCGGCCTGCCAATCAAAGCGGAGGGGCGGAGATGAGCGGGACTAACATCCCGCCCACCTCCTTCCTCATTGCGGGCGGGACGCAGGTAAGGTGAGGTTCCTCCGCCTGTGGTGTCACACACAGTGATGTGTGCTGCCGCAGGAAGAAGGAACAACATCTATAAACAACCATTAACAATTTTTGGTTTTAGGACGACCTCTCCATGGTGAACGATTTTCACCACTTTGGAGGACGTTTGAGGTCGCTGGTAAGTGTTACACGCTGCAATACCGTTAATGACGCCGGATGTGCGTCACTAACGACATGACCCTGACGAAAAAACATTAACGATATCGTAGCGTGTAAAGCAACCTAAAGTCTTCAGTTCAGGCTACTGAAAATGCTCACACACTTGGTGCAGTATCTGATGCTAAGTCCAGTGAGGACTTCACTGGGCATGTCCGTGAAGTGGTAGGGCCTGATAGGCTGGATAGCGTCAGGTCTCCTGCTGATGTGGCCACTCCGGACTGGCTCGCAGAGGCCCGCCACTATAACCTGGCACCCCATCATTGGTCTTCGGATGATGACTGGTACGGTGTTTGGGGCGGTGCTGTGGTTGTGTCATCAGTGTGGTGGCAGGTCCGGATAGGCTGCTGGTGACGTCACTGATGATGTGGTGCTCCGCAATTGGTACCTGTCGGTGCCATCTTGTGTGACATGATGTTTGTCGCGGACCTTAGGTAATTAAAGGTCCTGGAGAGCGCACCCCAGGGATGCAGTCGTCACATATTGACACACATTTGCTCAGAGAGCATTATTAGAGCGTTGCAGCCACATTGTGGCTAGAGCCACTATACTGGAAGCGGTAGGTAGGGTTAGGCGTCCAGTGCCCGTCACGCCAATATTTACAGCGAGGGTCAGTTTTCCCGATTCCCCTCCTACCATTCCATTTGTGCCGTAGCAGCCCAGTGGTGTTAACTGTGCTGCGTCTACTGCGCCTTCTGTCCCGCACTAGCACGGGCAGTTACCCCCAGGACTCCCTGTGGTGTTAACAGGAGAGGTCCTGGTTTGGGCCCTGTGGCATTAGCAGGGTTCACAATAGTCCTGGTCCAAGTGACTTTAAACTTGGGTCAGGCTTATATTATTTCGGAGCCACCTAGCTCTGTATTATCCGCTTGACTTTCAGGTTGCCAGCAGCAGTTTACCATCACTGCACAGTGGACCCCGACTGGCGATTGGGAGATTTACTACCTTCATCCTAATCTGCCAGTCCCCCCGTAACAGAAGGTTCACTCGCCAGAGGAGACAAGTCTTCTTTACCATAAGAACTATCGATCTGTGGAATAGTTTACCTCCGGAGCTGGTCACAGCAGGAACCATCAATGGTTCATTTATTTATTTATTTATTTATTTTTTATGCTAAAATGTTTTGTTAGAAAAAAAAATACTTGTACATGTTTAAATTTCTTGTTTGACTTTTGATCCAGTCAATCAACACTCGGGATCACGAGGGAAAAATGTTCTCTTTAGGACAGACTAGTTCATGTATTATGGTAGTACCTAAACCCCATTCTTCTTATCCTTTCCTATGTCTCAGCTGAACTTGAAAGACACAGGTGTTTTTTCAACCGTACTAATTCTGAAACTACAACTGGCTGCAATAAGCACAACCGGGCTCTGATTCATGCTTCCTTTTCAACCTAGTGATAGATTTTAGGCTGACGCCGCACGGGGTTTACTGTGAGTCCTCGCATGACACTCGGCCCACGCTTGCAGCACAGCGGGTCATGCGATCGGACTACAGTTGCGGAGGGGAGGGCCAGCGCTGCGGAGGAGAGGGAGGGATTTATCTCCCTATCTCCTCCGTTGCCGGCTAATGCGAGAATCGCACTGCTCTCGTGTTACACCGGTGTAACGCGAGAGCAATGCAATGTTTCTCTCACCCCATAGACTTCAATAAGTGCGAGCGGAACAAAATGCATTCCACTCGCAGCATGCTGCGACTGTTTTCTTGGTCCGTTTAGGGCTGAGAAAACAATTGCTCATGAGTGCTGCCCCATAGAGTAATATTGGTCTGAGTGGAATGCGATTTTTTTTTTTTTTTTTTTTTTTAATCGCATTCCACTAGCTCCGTATTACTCCCCGTGTGTACTTACCCTTAGACTAGGTGCGCACCCTGCCCATTTGATGCCGAATTTTTCTGCATGAAATTAGCACCTTCTGGCAGAAAAAAAATGCAGCAAAAAAAACGTTTTAATGCCATGCGTTTTTCTTATTTAAGTCAATGAGTGGAAGGGATAAAAAAGGCAGGAAAACATCCACCAACAATTGACAATTCTGCACCAAATCTGCAAGGAAAAAATAAGCAACGTGCGCACAGCACTTCCGAATTCTAATTGTCTTTGCTGGCATGAAGATAGAAATGCAGATTTGGGCCCCAATCTATTCCAAATCTGCAACAAAAAGCGCATTGGGCACAGAAGGCCGAAGAGTGTTCGCTCCTGACTTACCAGAACTGATGATCTTGCAGGTATGAATTTCATAATCTTAGTATGGATTGGCAGAAGCAGAGAGGTGGCATCAAAAGCTATGTGCAATGGAAAGGTGGGACGTATTTCAGTACATTAAGCAAATTTTGGCTTACTCTATGGCTGATTCTTACAGATTGGCATTTTGCACATTAGTCTTGATGAAGGGTGCTCTGGAGTAAGATGCGGCTATTCATTTATGGGCCTCTTCATAATTTTAATTAGTCATGGAGAAAATTTCTGCAGTACTTGACGTCACCTTTGTGGCATACACTAAGATTCATTTGTTATCCTTGTGGAAGTTATCTCCATACACTTTTCAAAACATTTTTGGCGCTTACCAGAGGTTATGTGCAAACACAGAGTCGCAAAAGACTTATCAGTTTTGCGCTAGAAATTAGGTGAAAACATTTTGATGATTTGAGGCCTATGTCTGCAGTATATATTCTGCTTATGATCCAGGAGAACTTCTAACACATAAGGCTATGTTCACACACTGCATCTTTTCTAACACAAAGATGCAGCGTTTTTGGCCCGAAAAAAATGCACCTGCGGCAAAAACGCATCAAAAAACGCATGCATTTTTGATGCATTTTTACCGCTTTTTACCCAGTGCATTTTTAAAGTCTATTGACTGGAAGGGCTCAAAAATGCTGGAAAAACGCAAAAAGAATTGACATGCTGCATCTTTGTGGTTACCACGAAGACGCAGCCAAAAAAGATGTAATGTGCAGACCGCAAAATAGAAATCTCATACACTTTGCTGGGAGAAGTAAATGCATGCTTTTAGATGCATCTTTGTGACCTCGCAAACGCAGTAAAAGATGCTGTGTGTGAATCTAGATGAACTCTGGGAGGCAGGTAAGACTGCATTCTTTGCTATTCCTTATGACTTCATCAATAAAGTATATGAATCATTGTTGAACTGCATGGATGCAGTCCTTCAAGCTCATTGAAGTCACACAAAATATTAAATATGGCTCTAATAGCACCACAACTTCATTCACCAATGTTATGCAACATATCTTTGTATTAGAAGTTAATTATTTGTTTGAATTTCACATTACTTTCTGAGGGCGACAAAACGTTTGTCTTGCCAAAATCTGACCTTTCTGTGTTCATTAAATGATCAATATTTCAGCTTTGCAGCAACTTTATTTTCATAACCTAAACCAAATTTGGGAGGGTTTCAGCTTTCAAAAGAGTAATTTATGAAACCAATGGATGAATTTAAAGTCAGGTTATAAGCTTTTATTTACATAACATGGATAAGCGACAGAACTACTGTCACGGACTGTATACACAGACAGACAGATAGTATACACAGACAGTATAGACAGTATACACAGACAGACAGTATATGACACGCCCGCACCGGGGCCTGCGGTTACTTGTTACTTGGCCGCGGCTCTGCGTCTGGGATACTGCGGTGGCAAGACCTGGTTCTGTGACCCCAGCAGTGTCAGTTAAAGGGAAGGGGACGATGATGGGGATGGTAGTTTGACGCCACCTGTGGTACTCGGCCAGAGATAGCCGACGCTGCGGGATGGGGCATCTGGGGCAGATGGTGACGCAGCTTGGTTGGTATAGCTCTCCACAGGTAGAGCCGGGCCCTGGGGTGGATGGGAGTGGTAGTAGGTGATGGCGGGGATGCAGGGCTGGAGGCGCATGTGAATAACTGAGCAACTCCGGGATGTAGTCCCAAGGTCTTTACTCACTGTAGCAGGTTCCAAGGTAACAGGACTAGTCAGTGACCGCCTTTGGAGTGCTGGGTTCCACTGTGATGGGCTCCAGTCGATACCGGGTAGTTCGGAGGTCAAGACCGGTGCACCTTTCTTATGTTCATTCCCTGGTCATCTTCCTGCGCTAACTTCTCTCCCGCCTGTCCCACGCCTACGCACACAGTGCCTTGAGCCGGTGCCCACGGACCCTGTCGGGTGGCTTAAAGCTCTATCCCTTGGCCCTATGTGGACACCTTCAGCGGATTCGTGTGCGGGTTTGGCTTTGGCCCTTGTAGTGACCTAGGCCTCCGGTTTTACTAGAAGAGCACGTTGGTTGTTCTCCTAGTCTAGGGGCCGGATACCCGTCTGTGGCCAAGTCCCTCCACTACAATATGTCGTATGTGGAACGAGACCACGGGTGTATGGCACACTTTCCCGTGGACTCTAGGACCCCTTCTGTCTGATGCCTGGGTTGAGCTTCACCAGCTCCAGACCATAGGTCTTCACTCCTCCAATGCTCCGTCTCGATTCCCTCTCTCCACTACAGTCTGCTCCCACTAACTAGACTCCACCTCCAGGCTCGGTCGGAATAGGGGGGAGGGAGGTACCATCAGCAGTGGTGGCTATACATAGCTTTAATGGTACCAATCCCTAACCCTGACCCGGAGGGGAGCTGCTAATTGAGAATGTTGTGTGCATACCGGTGCTTGACCTCTTCCTTACTTAGGATGGGCACCACACCTCTGGCTGAGATGCAGTACCTCTGTGGCGACTGAAGCCTCAGGGGCACCATATATACACACAGTACACACCGACAGACAGTACATACAGACAGATAGTATAGGCAGACAGTATACACAGACAGTATATACAGATAGACAGACAGTATGCACAGACAGACAGCTACATATTTCACACTATACAGAACAAACATATACATAACACATACAGACAGCACATAATACATGATTCACATTATACTCGCCTCCTTCTTGGCCTCCTGGAGTTCAGAGGGTCTTTAGAAGCAGCTTCTCCGGCTGCAGCAGTGCAGGCTCCTCTCCCACCTCTCTGTGTGGTGAAGACAGGAGCAGACAGGACACAGAGGAGGGGAGGGCATCCTGTGCTGGAGCATGTGCACCACAGGAGCAGCAAGTGACAGTGAACTGGTGCTCCCTGCGGCACCACATCTGCTGTCTGTCGGAAGGGGCCCTGTGCGACTGGTGGCCATGATACTCACCTACCCTGCGCTCCCCTGGTGTCCTCCTGCAATGCTGGGAACTAACCAGCGTGTAAGCGGCGCAGCGCATGATGTCAGTGTGATGCGCGTCCACTTACAGCAGCGGCAGCTATCAGCATATTCTCTGCTCCCCATGCGCAGGATCGTGTGCATGGGAAGCAATATTCATGTCCTTAATAGGCAGCCAGCACATCGCAGTACAGGAACCCGACGGATCTCTGTGCTGTGATATATTTCAGCTGGATGTACAGCCTCCGACACACATCTATCTGAATCAGTGCCTGGGGCCGGCGGGCCCCCTGCACTCCCGAGCCCGGTCGCAGTGGCGACCTCTGAGACCGCGGTAGTTAGGCCCCTGGATAAATCCTACTTCCCTGTCATGCACAGACTTGGGGAAGGTCTGGCATGAAACAAGACACACAACAACAAGGGGTACACTGAGGACACTTAAACAACAGTGGGCCCTGGTGCTTGTGAGAGGGAAGATGGGACACCTCCTGCACTCGCCTGTAGCTACACCGTGCACTCCTAGCTAGTCCCTATATACGTTACGCACCTGTAGCCAAACAGAATACCTGAAGCCCTGCAATAACCCTGGTTAGTGAGCTGTCAGGTAAGGATCACTAGTCCCACTGGTGCACTAATACAACATGAAGGGAAGGTAAAGCCCAGCTTCACGGCTGCCCTCAGACACCAGGACTGCAACCTACACCACTTCAAAGCAACAAGGGCTCCAGCAGCTCCTTCCACCTTGAGGCCTAGCTGATAGAGAATGGATTTAGAATAACCAGCCCCCTCTAGTGGGAGATGTGATCATATATAGGGGAAGGGAGTGGTCATCAACCAGAAACACCTGAGGCCAGGATTCAGAAGCTGCTGCAAAGCAAAACTGACATTAAAGCGGGCTTTACACTGTAGCGATATCGCTAGCAATTTGTAGCGATAGCGAGCGTGTAAGTACCCGCCCCCGTCGTGCATGCGATTGTTTGTGATCGCTGCTGTAGCGAACATTATCGCTACGGCAGCGTCACACATACTTACCTGGTCGGTGGCGTCGCTGTGACTGCCGAACAATCCCTCCTTCAAGGGGGAGGGACGTTCGGCATCACAGCGACGTCACCGCAACGTCACTAAGCGGCCGGCCAATCAAAGCGGAGGGGCGGAGATGAGCAGGACGTAACATCCCGCCCACCTCCTTCCTTCCGCATTGTGGCCGGCGGCAGATAAGGAGACGTTCCTCGCTCCTGCAGTGTCACACATAGCGATGTGTGCTGCCGCATGAGCGATGAACCACCTGGATAAACAACCCTTACCGATTTTTGAGTTTGGGACGACCTCTCCATGGTGAACGATTTTCACCACTTTTGAGGTCGCTTAAGGTCGCTGGTCAGTGTCACACGCTGCGATATCGTTAATGACGCCGGATGTGCGTCACTAACAACTTGACCCCGACGACCAAACATTAACGATATCGTAGCGTGTAAAGCCCCCTTAACTCTTTCACCACCAAAGGAAAGGGAATACATTTAATGTTAGGGGTCTCGGATGGCAAAGAGAGACTATGGCTCAGATTCTGTCACAAGTCTCTAGTAACAATGCAGGGAAAAAAAAAACCTGTGGAGAGATATAGCGCAATAGGGTCTTATCCGATACGCAATGTCAAATAAATGTACTTGAATACACTCACCTGAAGGAGTTGTGACAGTCACAACACCTATAACAGCATGGAAATTGTGATAGCAGCAGCCCCGGGAGATGCAATGGTGACAATAGATAAGAACGGGTTTCCGAGGTCGCAGCCTCCTTCATCAAGACTGCAGTTAAAAAACTTGCTCTGTCACAACAAACAAGGCAGAGCACAATATTGTATTGTGCATGATTGGAGAAAGGCCAGAGAGCGCTCATACATGCACACTACAACACTTTACTCTGCCCCTGGTAAGGCAGAGACAAGTGCGCCTGCACAGGAGCGCAATGGAGGACATTGTGTATGCCATAGGACACGTCATCCACATGAAGCAAAAAGAGAGGAGGTGCCAGATCGTGACCAGCGATGACCATCGGACAGGACCGCCCCATAGGTAAGTATAATAAAAACTATTATTTTAAGTTATGGAGAGCGGCATAGGGAAATGTATACAGCATTCTAGAATGATGCATATGAAAACTTACTGGTGATGGCTGCACTTTACAGTATATACTGTAGTTAATATTAACAATGGAGGTCAAGATAAGGTCTTGAAGACCAAGCTAAACTTGTGTGAGAGCTGCTGATAGGATTGCTAGAGAGGCAAATCAGAACCCCCGCTTAATTGTAAAAGACCTTCAGGAAGATTTAGCAGACTCTGGAGTTGTGGTACAATGTTCTACTGTTCAGAGACACCTGCACAAATATGGAATTCATGGAAGAGCCATCACAAGAAAACTTCTCCTGCATCCTCACCATAAAATTCCGGGTCAGAAGGATGCAAAGGGACATGTAAACAAGTCTAATGCATTTGGAAATGTAGCGCTCCACTGGGCCTCAGGGGTTACTCGTCACCAGGCCAGTGGTTTTGTGGGGTTCGCTGTGACTGGCCTGAGCCGGCTCTGTGGGCCCCCGTCAGCTATATGTAAAGACCGGTGCAAGGGTGTCTGGTTTAAAAGGGGGATGGAAGGAGGCTGAAGGGTCCCTGGGAAGCGTGTCACCGGTTGCGGTGGCGACAAGGATGTCGGCCTCCTCCACCACAGACCCTCCCTGCGACTTTTTCCCTTTCCCAGGAGCGGTGTTTGATGGGGATGGGGGATGCTTTGCAGCTCCACCCGTGGTGCGCGGCCAGGGATTAGCAGCCACTGCGAGATGCTGCCCTCCTCCAAGGCTAGTGTTCATGTAACTCAGGTAGTCCAGCTCCAAACAGAGCCCCAGTGAGGTCGGCGGCGACCGGGGAAAGGAGCCATTGGCGCCGGTAATAAGAGGCCAAGGCAGCAACTGCGGATCCATGTAATTTACTTACAGTTCTTTAGAAGGCTGCCCTCGGGGTACTGGTCACCGCCATGCTGGGCCCCAGATGATCCCCGTAAGCAAGGAGCAACCATCGGTGTTCGTGAACATGTAAGACCTTTCTCCTCTGCTTTTGTAGTGTAGTGTGGATCCCTGTGGCATGAAGCGACTTGGGGACTCCAGTTACACATTGTGTCCCATTCAAAATGGGTTTAGCCCGGGGACTACCTAGTCTACTCGTGACCCTGCAGAATCTGATGAAGCAACCTGAAGTATGGTCCATCCTAGGGCTCTGCAATATGACTGCGCCAGCCCCAAGGGAGTGGTTCAGCTTCCCCTCGGCTGCCGTGTCCACCTCAGTCTCACAGCCTCACCCGATGGTCTCAGTTACTCCCAGTCTACCCGGTTCCGGTTCCCTCCAGTCTGCCTACTTCTACGAGTCAATAATTTTCCGGTACTCTCTCTCTCCTTTACCCTGGAATAGCTCTAAAACACTCATTCCAGTCGACCCCTCTGAGTGGAGCCATCCGGCACGCCCCTCAGTGACCTGTCTCCTTCTGTGTCCCAGACTGATCTGTCTCCCAGACTGATCTGAAGTGATTGCCTGTCTTTTCTTTCTCCTCACTCCTAGTGCCCCCTGTTGTGAATACATTTTCCAGTTTGGGGCTCCCTCTTGTGGTCAGTGCTGGCGGTGCAGTTAATGTGTGGAATGAAAACCACACACTTGTGGAGGACTGGCAATCAACTATTTCTGATTGGACTATATAACTGAGCAGTTATGTTACTTGCCGGTGCTCAATGGATATCCTGTGTGTTAAGGACATTTTGTAACCAGCCCTGCTCACTACTAGAACTCCTCTCAGACAGGTGGTCTTTGTGCCCCTGCTTATTGTTTCCACTTTCTTGTTGTTTTTTCTGCTTTGATACTAATGCTTGATTCCTATTTTGTCTGTGTGGAGTTCTTGGTGGAATTTGATCATTCCTGATGGGAGTGTCTGTATACTTAGCTCTTAGCTCCATGATTCTGCAATGTGTTTTGTCATGCTTGGTATTAATTCAGTCCCTCATCTATATTAGTGTTTTTGGATTCCAGTAACAGTGTACTGATATAGTGGGGGAGAGGTCGTGTGACCTCAGGGTTTTCCCATATCAGGCGTGCTGGTATTTATTAGGGTTTTTATGGCTGCAGACAGTTACTCCTTCCTATCTTTTCCTATAAAGCTAGTTTGGGCCTCACCTTTGCTGAATCTGTTTTTTTCTAGCTTTGCATTGTGTTTCCCTATATCACCGTAGTATTTACATGTGGGGGGCTATCTATTCTTTGGGGATTGCTCTGAGGCAGATTAGCTTTTCTAATATTTCTCTCTGTAAGAATATTTAGTTCTCCGGCTGTGTTGAGTCAACTGGGTCATCATTGGCTTGTCCCACGGCTACTTCTAGTTGTGTGTCAGGATTAGGTCTGCAGTCCGTTAAGGTTCCAGCCACTCTGTTACTTATTGGGTTTCCGCATTTTTTGATCCTCGTCGGTCCCTGAATCATAATAGCCCCCACCCTCTGGTGACTCACCATGACCGGGAATTTCCCACTGCCATGGTAACCACCTCTGCCCTAGTTTCAGTGTGAAAGCACCTGGTGTCCTAATTGTGTAACTTAATATGAACACAGGATGTTGTGTAAAGCTCTAAACACCAGTGGTTAACCCCTTCTTACCTGGATCAGTACAGCACTCTAAATCACATGCAGTACCCTGTGGCGACTGAGACCTCAGGGACGCCACATTCCCCCATGGCAAATGACAGCATTCCCGAGCTGCAACCAAACAAAATCAGCACATCGCAATTTTCATTATGCACAGAACAGGTAACAAACAACAATCTTCCCTTTATGGGAGTCAGGTTCACTTAACCCCATAGTGACGGCCTAACGTCTCAAGACGTCGGAAAAACAGGGTACTTATTCTGTTCCGACGTCTTGAGACGTCAGGACGGAAAAAGCTTGTAGCGCCCCCCAGTGACGAAAAATCTCAGGGGTTTCAGCTACCGGAGGTAGCTGAGACCCCCAAGATTATGAATCGGGTTTTTTTTTTTGGCCCCCGATAATGTGATCGCCGGTATACACCGTATACCGACGTACACATAAAAAAAAAAAAGGCAAATAATACTGATTTCTTTCTCATCGGACATGATCAAACATGTCCGATGAGAAAGAAATATAATCCTTTAGTGCCCCCAAAGCCCCCGGTACCGGAGAAACCAACCCCCCCCCCACCCCCACCGGACATCCAAAATGGCGCCGCTGCGCGCCGAAAACTGCCGCCGCCGCCGGCTCTGCATTCATTTCCCTCCGATCTGAAATGATCAAACATTTCAGATCGGAGGGAAATGTCCTCCCCCTGACCCCTCCTCCGGTGCACCGGAGATCTCTGGTCCCCGGAGCCCCCTCCGGTTCTCCAGAGCGCTCCCCCTTCCCCCCTCCGGAGCATGCAGGATGTCGGCATGCAGCGGCCACATTCATCCTGCTCTTTCTGCCGCATGTGACACGTCACATGCGGCAGAAAGGTGTCCCCCCGTCACTACCCCCCCCAGCCCCAGCCCCCGGTCTTACGTTACCTGGCGGCTGTTGCTGCTCCGTCCCCGCGATCACTCCCTCTGGAAAGCTGGCGGCGCATGCGCAGACAGCGGCTGTCAGCTGGATCCCTGCAAGCAGGGACGCTGACGTCGCTGCTGCACAGGCTGCTCCACTGTGGACCGGGGGAGAGTGAGTGCAGTAATCTGTAGCCACACTCCTCACGTGGAGTGACTGCTGTTCCAGAAAATGGGGGGGTACGTTCTGTGAGCGTATCCCTCATATTCTGGAATGAGGTTACTGCAGGTCACTCTGCCCTAGGTTGGACCGGGGCAGTGTGAGTGCAGTATTCTCAGATTACTGCACCCACACTGCTCATGGAGAGCTTGCTCTTCCAGAAAATGGGGGATACGTTCCCTGAACGTGCCCCCCATATTCTAGAAGGTCCAGAGTCGCCGAGGGACCTCCAAAATGGATTACAGCGACCGAAATTTATTTATTTTCAATAAATTGGTGAAAAAGGAATGTTTCGGGGAGTTTTTTTTTCAAATACATTTTTTTTGTCTTTATTTTTTTCTATTACTGACTGGGTTAGTGATGTCGGGTATCTGTTTAGATGCCGTGACATCACTAACCCCAGGGCTTGATGCCAGGTGACATTACAGCTGGTATCAACCCCGTATATTACCCCGTTTGCCACCGCACCAGGGCGCGGGATGAGCTGGAGCGAAGCGCCAGGATTGGCGCATCTAATGGATGCGCCACTTCTGGGGCGGCTGCGGCCTGCTATTTTTAGGCTGGGAAGAGTCCAATAACCATGGCTCTTCCCACCCTGAGAATACCAGACCCCAGCTGTCCGCTTCACCTTGGCTGGTGATCTAATTTGGGGGGGGGGACCCCACGTTTGTTTGTTTTTTTTGTTTTTTTTTTAAAAAACCGCCTGGGGAGCCCTCCAAATTGATCACCAGCCAAGGTGAAGCTGTCAGCTGTGGTTTGCAGGCTACAGCTGTCTGCTTTACCCTAGCTGGCTATCAAAAATAGAGGGGACCCCACGTCGTTTATTTTAATTATTAATTTTTTGGGGGGCTAAATACAAGGCTAGGCACCCTTTAGTGCCACATGAAAGGCACTAAAGGGCGCCAGCTTAGAATATGCAGGGGGTGGGACGTTATATATGTTTGACATCTATCCATTCATCCATTGTAGCATTTTACGCTGTGTTCCCACAATCAGGGTTTGCAGCGTTTTGGGCGCAGAGTGTTTTCCCTGCATCCATAGCGCTGCATTGTGCAGTAGAAGCACAGTGGAAGGATTTTTAGAAATCCTATGCCCAATGTGCTTCTTTTCTCCGCAGAATAAACCGACCTGTGGTGCAGCTTCCCGAGCCTCCGCATGTCAATTTATGCTGCGGAGACAAGAGTGTTGTCTGCAGGTAGCATAGAGCTCCACAGCAGCCTGAACCCAAATCGTGGGCATGGGCAGCTGCGTTCTCCCGTGGACAACACTCACATCTCTGCAGGAAGGCTGACACTGTGTACTAGACGCCGTGTCGCTAGATCATGGCCACATAGCCTAAAAGCGAGAAATTTGTTGCTACAGCAACATTTTTGTGAAGTACCTGTGGATTCAAAATGCTTACTATACTCCTGAATAAAATCCAGTTTCCAAAATGGGGTCACTTGTGGGGGGTTTCTGCTGTATAGGTACCCAAGGGGCCCTGCTAATGTGACATGGTGTCCGCAATTTATTTCAACTTTTCCAGAATTCAAATGGTGCTCCTTCCATTCCAAGCCCTCCCATTTATCCAAACAGAGGTTTTTGGCCACATGTGGGGTATCCCTGTGCTCATAAGACATTGGATAACAACCTGTGGGGTCCACGGTTTGTTGTTGCCTCTTGAAAAAGTAAGAAATATGATGCTAAAGCAACATTTTTGTGAAAAAAATGAAAATTTTCAATATGGCAACCTAAGCTTATCAAATTCTGTGAAGTACTCTTGGATTCAAACTGCTCAATATACACCTAGATAAAAGCCTTGAGGTGTCTTGTTTCCAGAATGGGGTCACTTGTTGGGGACCTCCACTGTTTTGGCCCCTTAGGGGCTTTCCAAATGCAACATAGCGTCCGCTAATGATTCCAGCCAATTGTGCAGTCAAATGGCGCTCCTTCCCTTCCAAGCCCTGCTGTGCACCCAAACAGTTGATTTTCATCACACATAAGGTATCAGCATACTCAGGAGAACTTGCACAATAAATTTTATGCTGAATTTTTTCCTTTTACACTTGTAAAAAAAAAAGCTACCTGGTTGAAGTAACAATTTTGTGGTAAAAATGTATTATTTTTTTTTCACAGCTCAACATTATAAACTTCTGTGAAGCACCTGAGGGTTCAGGGTACTCACCAAACATGTAGATAAATTCCTTCAGGGGTCTATTTTCCAAAATGTGGCCACATGTTTAGGAGCTTCACTGTATAGACACCTCAGGGGCTCTCCTAATGCAACATAGCGTCCGCTATTGATTCCAGACAATTTTGCAGTCAAATGGCGCTCCTTCCCTTCCGAGCCCTGTCATGCGCCCAAACAGTTGATTTCCACCCCATATAAGGTATCGCCAAACTCAGGAGAAATTGCACAATAAATTTCATGGTGATTTTTTTCCTGTTACCCTTGTGAAAAAAGCTACCTGGTTGAAATAACAATTTTGTGGTAAAATTTTATTTTTTTATTTTCATGGCTCAACGTTATAAAATTCTGTGACGCACCTGGGGGTTCAGGGTACTCACCAAACATCTAGATAAATTCCTTGAGGGGCCTAGTTTCCAAAATGGGGTCACTTGTGCGGGGTTTCTGCTGTTTAGGTACCTTAGGGGACCTCCAAATGCGACATGGTGCCCGCAATCTTTTTCAGCCAAATTTCCTTTCCAAAATTCAAATATTGCTCCTTTCGTTCCAAGCCCTCCCATTTGTCCAAACAAAGGTTTCAGACCACATGTGAGGTACCACCGCGCTCATAAAAAAGTGGTTAACAAACCTTGAGGTCAAATTTTTGGAATTACCTCTTGAAAAAGTGAGAAAATTGATGCTAAAGCAACATTTTTGAGAAAATTATTAAAATTTTCAATATGACAACGTAACGTTAACAAAATCTGTGAAGTACCTGTGGATCTAAAATGCTCACTATACCCCTAGATAGAAGCCTTGAGGGGTCTAGTTTCCAAAATGGCATCACTTGTAGGGGTTTCTTCTGTTTAGGTACCTTAGCGGACCTGTAAATGCAACATGGTGCCCGCAATCTATTTCAGCCAAATTTGCTTTCCAAAATTCAAATATTGCTCCTTCTGTTCCGAGCCCTCCCATTTGTCCAAACAGAGATTTCTGATCACATGTGGGGTATCGCTCATAAGAAAGTGGGGAACAAGTTTTGTGGTCCATTTTGTTGTGTTATTTCTTCTAAAAGTGAATAAATTTGGGTTAGAGCAACATTTTTAGGTAAAATTTAATTTTTGCTTTTTTCATTCCACATTGCTTTTGTTCATGTGAAGCACCTGAAGGGTTAATAAACTTCTTGAATGTGGTTTTGAGTACTTTGGGGGGTGCAGTTTTTAGAATGGTGTCACTTTTGGGTATTTTCTATCATCTAGGCCTAATGAAGTCACTTCAAATGTGATGTGGTCCCTAAAAAAATGGTTTTGTAAATTTTGATGTAAAAATGAGAAATCGCTGATAAACTTTGAACTCTTCTAACTTCCTAACCCCAAAACATTTTGTTTCCAAAATTGTGCTGATGTAAAGTAGACATGTGGGAAATGTTATTTACTAACTATTTTGTGTCACAGAAATCTCTGGTTGAACGGTATAAAAATTCAAAAGTTGAAAATTGCTAAATTTTCAAAATTTTTGCCAAAATTCAATTTTTTTCATAAATAAACGCAAAAAATATTGTCCTAGATTTGGTACTAACATGAAGTCCAATATGTGACGAAAAAACAATCTCAAAATCACCAGGATCCGTTGAAGCGTTCCAGAGTTATAACCTCATGAAGTGACACTGGTCAGAAGTGCAAAATTTGGTCTGGTCATTAAGGTGAAAATTAGCTCCGTCACTAAGGGGTTAAACATTGCAATAATAACATGTCAGGTCAGCAGTATTGTCCTATGCAATATAAAATCAACAGTTGCATAAGGAAAAAAAAACATTCACTCTTCCTTGACCGCTGACTCCTGCCCCCAGGCACTGTCTATATGTGGGACATCATCAAACACAATACCTCACCCGGTCACAGCAGCAGCAAATCCGTTTGGAAACATTAGCAGTTCTTAGTCTACAGTCTCTCTTTAAAGTTAGTGGGGGCATGAACCTCCTCAGTGAACAAGTATTTGCCTCCCGCCCTATCTTGGAGGTACAGGGTTTCCTGCCAGTTTCCAGCAGCGGGACTCACTTTCACGTGCTTATCTGGGCTCTGCCCACGAAGGCACGCCTCCGCCTTTTCCCACGCTGGACAGACAATGGTGGCCGTTGTTTTTAACCAAACAGTGCATAAGTCACATAACAAAATCCGGTTTGTGCTGCCAGGTGAAAAGTTTTAAAGGCAAGCAGTACCCACGGGTGCAGGCACGAGACCCTGCCTCAGGGTTTACTCATCACCGGGCCAGTGGTTTCGTGGGGTTTGCTGTGACTGGCCTGACCTGCCTCCGTGGCCCCATCAGCTACATATAAAGAAAGGTGTAAGGATGTTCAATGTAAAAGGAGAATGGAAGGAGCGTGAAGGGTCCCTGTGAAGCGTGTCACCGGCTGCGGTGGTGACAGGGATCTCTGCCTCCTCCGCCACAGACCCTCCCTGCGACTTTCTCCCTCCCCCAGGAGCGGTGTTGAATGGAGATGGGGGATGCTTTACAGCGCCACCTGTGGTGTGCGGCCAGGGATCAGCCGCCGCTGTGAGATGTTGCTCTCCTCCGGGGCTGGTATTCACGCAGCTCAGGTAGTCCAGCTCCCCACAGGTGGAGCGTACCCCTGGGAGGTTGGTGGCGACCGGGGAAAGGAGCCATTGGCGCCAAAGCGCGGGGCGCCGGAAATAAGAGGCCAAGGTAGCAACTTCGGGTCCATGTCATTTACTTACAGTGCTTTAATAGGCTGCCTTCAGGGTACCAGTCACCGCCGTGCTGGGCCCCAGCCGATCCCGGGTAAGCAAGGAGCAACCACCGGTGTTCGTGAACGTGTAAGACCTTTCTCCTCTGCGCTTGTAGTGTAGTGTGGATCCCCGTGGCATGAACCAACTTGGGGACTCCAGTTCAATGTTGTGTCCCATTCAAAATGGGGTTAGACATGGGACTACCTAGTCTACCCGCGACCCTGCAGAATCTGATGAACAACCTGAAGTATGGTCCATCCAAGGGCTCTGCAACCTGACTGCGCCGGCCCCAAGGGAGTGGTTCAGTTCCCTCAGCTGTCATGTCCTCCTCAGTCTCACCTGCTAGTCTGTTACTCCAAGTCTACCCGGTTCCGGTTCCCTTCAGTCTAAACGCTTCTACGTGTCCATGGTGTTCCGGTACTGTCTCTCTCCTCTCCCCTGGAATAGCTCTCAAGCACTCATTCCAGTCGGCCCCCCTGAGGGGAGCCATCTGGCGCGCCCCTCAGCGACCTGTCTCCTTCTGTGTCCCAGACTGATCTGTCTCCCAGACTAATCTGAAGTGGTTTCCTGTCTGCTCTTTCTCCTCACTCCTTAGTGCCTCCCACCTTCTGGTGACTCACCCTGACCGGGAATTCCCCACTGCCATGATAACCACCTCTGCCCTAGTTTCAGTGTGAAAGCACCTGGTTTCCTAATTGTGTAACTTAATAAGAGCAGAAGATGTTGTGTAAAGCTCCAAACACCAGCGATTAACCATCTCGTACCTGGATCAGTACAGCACCCTAAATCAGATGCAGTACCCTCTGGCGACTGAGGCCTCAGGGCGCCACAGAAACAAGTTCTGTGCACTGATGAGGTGAAAATGGAACTCTGGCAACAATGATCAAAGGTGTGTGTGGAGAAAAAAAGGAGACACAGAATTTCAGGAAAAGAACATCTCGCTATCTATTAAGCATGGGAGTGGATCAATCATGCTTTGGGGTAGTGCAGCCAATGGCACGGGGATCATTTCACAGGTGGAGGGAAGAATGTATTCAATGAAATTTCAACAAATTCTTAATGCAAACATCACTCCATCTATAAAAAAGTTGAAGTTGAAAAGAGGATGGCTTCTACAAATGGATACTGATCCTAAACACACGTTAAAAAAAAAAGCCCTCTTCGTCTGGACTGCTTCAAAACCCCATGCCTCCACGTTAACCCTTCACCCACCCCTGGGGAAAAGCCCTGCTTGCGGAGGGTTCCACCATCCACGCTGCCCCCCAGCCATCATCCCCAGTGGGAACCTGCAGCGGCGGCCCTATCATCCCTGGCCGCAAACCGCGAGTGGAATAGTCAGACTTTTATTTTATTTTTATTTTTCATTTAAAAACTGTTTGACGGTGCCCCCGGGTCCAGGGCCCCTCGAGCCACGGACTGCCTGGATCAGACCAGCTCGGCTGCCCCGGGGCGCGACACACACAACATTCTCAGTTAGCTGCTCTGCACAGGGACATGGGTGGGGTGGCCCATTAATGCTAGAGAGAGCCACCAGTGGTGATGGCACCCTATTCCGGCTTACACGGGGGTGGAGCTTAGCGAGTGGGAGGGAAGTGTGTGGAGCAAAGGGAACCGAGTCAGCAGACAAGGAGGAAAGATCTGTGGTCTGGAGCTGGGACAGCTCGACCCAGGTACAACGTAGAAGGGGTCCTAGGGGCCACGGGTTGTGCTCCATACACCCTTAAACTCATGCCACTTATAACAGCTGAGTGGAGGGACTGGCCGCAAGAACGGGGACTGGACCCTAGACTAGGAGATAATAACTACGTGCCCTACTAGTAAACCAGAGGCTTCAAGTACCAAGGCCAAAACCTGTGCACGAATCTGCTGGAAAGTGTCCACTTAGGGTCAGAGGCCCGAAAGTACGGAGAAAACCCCGTAGGGCCCGCGGACACCGGCTCAGTGCACTGTACGCGTAGGCGGAGGACAGGCAGAAGAGTTCAGCGCAGGAAGACGACCAGGGAAGGACATATAGAAAGGTGCACTGGTCTAATCCTCTGAACTACCTGGGATCGGCTGGAGCCCATCACAGTGTAACCCCGGAACTCCAAAGGTGGACACTGACATGTCGTGCTCCCATGGGACATACAACAGTGAGTAAAGAACTTTGACTGCAATGCCTGTGTCGCTCTCTTTCCTCATTCGCCCCCAACCCTGCGCTCCTCTAATAGAGTGGACTATTACTCCCAACATCCCTGGGGCCCAGCTCTGCCTGTGGAGAGCTTTATCAACCGAGCTGCGCATAACTTCTGCAGCGGCGGCTCCTATATTAGCCGCAAACCACAGGTGGCGTCACGAATACAAACTCTTTTTCCCTGTAAATAACTCCTCCATCTTTATTGACACCGCCGGGTGTCACACTACACTCTGAGCCAGAAGTCTTTTACAATTAAAGCCTATGGAGCATCTTTCTGACGCTCCATAGACTTACATTGTAAGTCACTTTCAGGTCCTGCAGAGCAGTGTGACCCGCAGATACTGGAGAGTGGGGACGTCACTGAAAAGAGGAGCAGAACAGCGCTGGTCACCAGAGAGAGTGGCGGGGATGTCACTGAGAAGAGGAGCAGAACAGCGCTGGACACTGGAAAGAGTGGCGATCATGTCACTGAAAAAGGGAGCAGAACAGCGCTGGACACTGGTGAGAGCAGTGTGGTAGGTGAGTATATTATGACACTACATGCATATACACATATTCCATCAGTAAACAAATTTTGAGTGAGATCTTCTTTAATGATGTCTATGGTGCGGCTGTTTTTTGTTGTATTTCCTCTGTTTCTCTTCTGTCCCCTCCTGTGGTATAGAGCACTGCTTACAAGGATCCTGCCAGCAGAAACATGTCACCCGTGGATCAAGCAGCCTGTATCAGACATCACATCTGTACGACTAGTATTTCATGCGGCTCAGTCCTCGACATCTATTAATGTCTTTCTGTGAATCTCCTCGTCGTTTTAGGGTCACACACAACTGCCTGTGATCGTACAGCCACTGCCTGGTACAGGATGCCAACGGCTCATGGGTATCAGCTGTCAGGTTCCCTTTAAAGGAGTTGTCTAAAATACATGCACTGTAAAGAAACTGTCTGGCAAAATTATCTACTGTGGTTACATTTTATAAAACCAACAAAATAAATTATTCACCCCTGCTGTCACCTCCTGGATCCAGCGCAGGCCGTCCTGTGGTCTGTCCCAGCATTACTTATGAAACTGTTCTACCAGACACAGGACCGCTGCAGCTTGTGATTGGCTGCAGCGATCAGGTGACTTGAACTGCAGGCATCACAAGCTGCAGTGGTCCTGTGTTCCATAGAACGGTGACATAATTAATGCTGGCACAGACGATAGGGCGGCTGGCGCTGGATCTAGGAGGTGACAGCAGGTGAATACAATTTATTTATTTTTTGCATAATCTGCTGGACAATGCCTTTAATAAACTATAATCCTCATCTTTCTTCCATCGGACAGTGCTAGTGTTCTATTCCCTTGATGCTTCTATTTACAATGGCTGCAGACATCACAGCCCAGGTGCCCATGTGACTGCTGCAGACAATCACTGGTTTCAGACTCTTGAGCCATATACCACTGACAAGCTGCAAAACACACAGGGTGTCCAGGCTGTGCCATCTCCAGCCAATATAAATATAAGCATTGGAGACAGCCGCTGACACTGCAGCAAGATAGAAGGGCGGCAGCACTGGTCTGTGTTATATTCAGATGGTAAATATGGTGCTTAGGAAAAAACAGTGCAACTTATATGTTTATGTGCTGCCCCGGTGCAGACCGGGGTGGTCATAGCTCGAGGGGTCCGGACCCGGGCTCGGCAGACACTCCGATCCTTGAAAGGGGATTATTTACAGGGGAGAAGGTTGTGACGCCACCTGCGGGTTGCGATAATGGGAGTACCGCCGCTACTGGAAGGAGTACCGGGGTAGATGGTGTGGAGCAGCAAGGTGTCAGTTCCTCCGCAGGTAGGGAAGGCCCCGGCCTCTGGGTGTTAGTGGGATATTTGGGAACGCAGGGTGCAGGGAAACCAGGGTACTCACTGTGGGTTTTTTCAGATGTGTAATCCTAAGATAAGGGAGTTATAGAAAACTTTGATACTTATATTTATATAATGACACTGCAGTGTGCTCCCCTTTTATCTGTGATCTTTTTTGTACTCACTGTGGGTAGTCGTGGTGCTGGATGAGGATTATAAAGCAGACACTCACACTGAAGATAAACCAAAGTCTCTGTGCATCACAGTCACTACAAGGAGCCCGTCCAGGTATCCGCTCCCACCGGTGTCACTGGGTAATCCGGAGCCGCCTCCGTGCACAATTTAGTTCTCTGTTGTGCCCCTTGGCTTGAAACTGTTAGGGCTTCGCTCACTATATTTAGTATAGCTGTGCTCTTGATGGCTGGCACTTGGGATTTTAGTGGGCTGCTTTACTGGAAAGCACTATCCCCCGTGGTGTGCTGTTGCCTTCAATCTCTTAGCTCTTAGGGAAGTTCATAAAGATAATTAACCTGGGAGGGAGAGTATCAGGACGTTGAATTGGCTCCTGACCTAGGGTCCTGTACCTAGTCATGCTTGGTACCAGTCAGATCTTTTGGGTTTCTGATGCCGACAGTCCTCCTAGCCTATGTTCGTCACACCCTTTTCCAATGGCTCTGCCACCGGTCTCCAACTCCTCTGGTCACGAACCACCGTCTGCGACCCAACCCCGGTCTAACTCCAGGGGAGTTACCACTCCAGCTCCTCACTCTTTGAGAGCTCTCACTGAACTCTCTCTTCCTTCCTCCCACCAGTCTGCCTGACCCCTAGGTAGTTGGCCCTATTCCAGCTTAATCAACCCACTGGTGTGTCTGACAGGTCATGATGTGAGGTGTGATTGGGATTTGTGGTGCTGATGGTAGTGACACCGGTTTCTTAGGAACCTGGAACCATGGGGGGTAGGCCCTGCACCCGGGGTGACAGGATGCAGTTCCCTGTGGCACCATGATATACTCAGGGGCGCCACGTTCCCTACAGGACACACGAGCTACAGGACAAACAGAGGTTTTATTGAACTGGAACCGAAAAAGATAACATTTTAAATGTTAGATACTCTTCCCACACAGGGGACGCAATACACTTAAACGTTACTAACTCACATAGTCTAACAGTAAAGCACTTTTGAACGCTACCGGTTGTAGCGGTAGTCGGAGACTCAGCCTACTCTGCTGCAGCTCCTTCCTGCGACAGTCCATTCCCATTGTCCCTTTTTTCCATCAACCCGCCACCCAAAACACCTGAACCCCTGGTGCCACTGCTAGCCATGGTGTCACACCATCCCGAGTTCCTTGCAGTGTCCGTGGTGACAGGGTTGAAGTCCTGATGGTTCAGGAGACGACTCTGTTAGACACACTAGGTGCAAAAATTGTAAAACATTTCTAAATCAGGTGACTTATTCGGGTTATTAGCATTGGTTCAAACATTTTCAATTATGTAAATTTTTAAGAAAAATAGCAAACACAACAGTAACTACTAAGGCAGCCGGGTTCTGCCTCCTCCAGAGGAACTGGCTGCATTCGGATTTCTGTGGCCCCAGCAGGTACCGGGGGGGCTGCACTGCAGCAGAACCAGCATGTCGGTGGGTTCCTCCTCTGCAGCAGTGATTAGATGAACCGGCTGTTCCGCAGCCGGAGTAGCAGAGGCTGGGTGCTCCATACCGAGGTACGGGCCCGGGGATGTGGCCGGGTCTGGTCTGGCTGGGCCGTGGATGGTATCGGAGGCGTTGCGGCCTGGTCTGGCTGGGCGTAGGGCCGGAGGCGTTGCGGCATGCTCGTCTTCCTTGGGGGCTGGAGGCTCCACTGCCGGTGTCGGGGGCAGTGGCTCGGCTATCGCTTCAGCCGAGAGTGGAGGAGGTGGCATTGCTGTCCCAGTGGCCGGGGGCAGACCGGGTTCTGCGGCCGGGTAGGCCGGATCAACCGGAACTGGGCTTCTGCTTACCCGATCCACACGCAGGGCTTCCACTTCACGGACCCGCACCACCGCGGCCACACTCATCTCAATCCTCTAGTTGTCCAGCAGGAACAGGAACTTTATCCGCATCCTCCTGAAGAGCCGCTCTGTCTCTTCTTCGATCCAGGTAGCGGTTACCGGCACGGAACGCTCAGGCGACCAGTCTCTTGGCATCGACATCCTGCTGCTCTCTATTCTAGGAACTTTTCTGCAGAGTCCTGGTGTCCCTGCGCCAGCTCCCGCTCTCACATCCTGCTCCCATCATCCGCCTCCGACATCTTCCTGCTCCCCCTTGGTTTTCGTCACCAACCTCTCTGGAATAGGGGATCTCTGGCAACTTCCGGGTCATTGAATTGGCTCCTGACCTAGGGTCCTGTACCTAGTAATGCTCGATACCAGTCAGATCTTTTGGGTTTCTGATGCTGACAGTCCTCCTAGCCTATGTCCATCACACCCTTTTCCAATGTCTCTGCCACTGGTCTCCGACTACTCTGGTCCCGGACCACCGTCTGTGACCCAACCCCGGTCTAACTCCCCGGGAGCTACTACTCCAGCTCCAGCTCCTCACTCTTTGAGGGCTCTCACTGAACTCTCTCTTCCTTCCTCCCACCAGTCTGCCTGACCCCTAGATGAGTGGCCCTATTCCAGCTTAACCAACCCACTGGTGTGTCTGACAGATCATGATGTGAGCTGTGATTGGGATTTGTGGTACTGATGGTAATGACACCGGTTTCTTAGGAACCTGGAACCATGGGGCGCCACATTTACATCACTTTATTATGTTATGAGTGGCCAAAAAAATTTCTTGCACTGGAGCCCCCTGCAGTCTGTGTCCACCCCTGTGGAGAATCATAAGCTGGGTCAGTATTACCAGGTAATGAACATGGGCTATAGAAATAACTAGCTGTACTACCCGGCTTCGCCCGGGTTAATAACTGCTGTTAACAAAGCTACCTTATTTCCTATGTGGTACATTTGTTGTTCTTGTAGTTTGGCTGCTTATTAATCAGATTTTTATTTGTGAAGGATAATCCCAAACTTGTGTGTGTTTTAGGGCGATTATGTGGCGAGGTTGGTGTATGTGTGGTGACATGTGTGCTGAGGGTGGTATATGTGTTCAAGCACGTGGTAGTGTGTGGCGCATTTTGTGTGTGTGTTCATATCCCCGAGTGTGGTGAGTATCCCATGGCGGGGCCCCACCTTAGCAACTGTACGGTATATACTCTTTGGCGCCATCGCTCTCATTCTTTAAGTCCCCCTTGTTCAGATTTGGCAGCTGTCAATTTGCCCCCAACACTTTTCGTTTCACTTTTCCCCCATTATGTAGATAGGGGCAAAATTGATTGGTAAATTGGAATGTGCGGGGTTAAAATTTCCCCTCAAAACATAGCCTATGACGTTCTCGGGGTCCAGACGTGTGAGTGTGCAAAATTTTGTGGCTGTAACTGCGACGGTGCAGATGCTAATCCCGGACATACATACATACACAGACATACATACGTATACAGCTTTATATATTAGATAGAAATAAATAATTGTGGAATTGCACCTTTTTTCCCAGTTTCGATGCACTTGGAATTTTTTCCTGCTTTCCAGTACATCGTATAAGAAAATGAAGGTGTCACTCACTGGTACAACACACAGCCCTCATTCTGTTATGTGCATGAAAACAGAAAAGCTACGGCTCTAGGAAGGAGAGGGAAAAACGGAGGTTATGGTCACGAAGAAAAGAGGATGGAAAGAAGAAGCGTCACTGTTACCCATAGCAACTGATTTGGCTTTAATAAACCGAAGGCAGGCGTGTGATTGGTTGCTACGGCCGTCCTGGTCGCATGGTGATAGGACCCTGTAGTCTCTGTACCCTCCGGCTGCCAACCATTCCAACCAATGCGCCGCAGCCCGCGCCGGATGATGACGTAGCAGACGTCAGTGCTTGGAACCACAACAGCTCGTCAGCTGCGCAGCGGAGCCTGGAGGGGTCGGTGTCCGGCGCTGCTGAGGATGGTGCCGCTGACTACACGAGCACTGAGGCCTTGATCCGCCGCGATCCCGGACAGCAGGTAACGGCCTTCACGTCTGCGGGGCAGCGAGCACCGGGCGGGGGAGCGGCGGGGCCTGCTGTCCCTGGTAATGATGATGGTGGCGGAGGAGCCTGCACCTGCGCCGATCACTGTCCTCTCACCATGTGTGATGGGTGTGATCCGCTGTGGGCAGGCTCTGTCCTTTATGAATCATACATCTGCTTTATTGTTCTCTGTTAGCAGCCAGTCCAGTCTGTGGAGAAGCTGGCCGTGATTGACTTCATTGGATTACTGTCAGGAGGGTGAAAAGTGTCTGTACCCATTCCAGCCCTGCACATGTGCGGTGTGTGCCAGGAGGTGGCATCGCTGTCTGTATGGGGCACTGTGTGGATGAGGTGTGCCCTTATCTGCACGGATTCTCTCTGCAGTGTGGATGATACTGCTGTGTTACTGGTAATAATGAGTAATATCACCTGTACTATACGGTGTATCTGCGGTCATTACCGGTAAGCCATTACGTGTGATCAGCTGCCACACCACCCCGTACTCCACAGACACTGTCACCTGATCACACCGCCCCGTACTCCACAGACACTGACACCTGATCACACCACCCCGTACTCCACAGACACTGTCACCTGATCACACCACCCCGTACTCCACAGACACTGTCACCTGATCACACCACCCCGTACTCCACAGACACTGTCACCTGATCACACCACCCCGTACTCCACAGGCACTGTCACCTGATCACACCGCCCCGTACTCCACAGGCACTGTCACCTGATCACACCGCCCCGTACTCCACAGGCACTGTCACCTGATCACACCACCCCGTACTCCACAGGCACTGTCACCTGATCACACCGCCCCGTACTCCACAGGCACTGTCACCTGATCACACCGCCCCGTACTCCACAGACGCTGTCACCTGATCACACCGCCCCGTACTCCGCAGACGCTGTCACCTGAGAACACCGCCCCGTACTCCACAGGCACTGTCACCTGATCACACCGCCCCGTACTCCACAGACGCTGTCACCTGATCACACCGCCCCGTACTCCGCAGACGCTGTCACCTGATCACACCACCCCGTACTCCACAGACACTGTCACCTGATCACACCACCCCGTACTCCACAGGCACTGTCACCTGATCACACCGCCCCGTACTCCACAGGCGCTGACACCTGATCACACCGCCCCGTACTCCACAGGCACTGACACCTGATCACACCACCCCGTACTCCACAGGCACTGTCACCTGATCACACCACCCCGTACTCCACAGGCGCTGACACCTGATCACACCACCCCGTACTCCACAGGCGCTGACACCTGATCACACCACCCCGTACTCCACAGGCGCTGACACCTGATCACACCACCCCGTACTCCACAGGCACTGTCACCTGATCACACCACCCCGTACTCCACAGGCACTGTCACCTGATCACACCACCCCGTACTCCACAGGCACTGTCACCTGATCACACCACCCCGTACTCCACAGGCACTGTCACCTGATCACACCACCCCGTACTCCACAGGCACTGTCACCTGATCACACCACCCCGTACTCCACAGGCACTGTCACCTGATCACACCACCCCGTACTCCACAGACACTGTCACCTGATCACACCACCCCGTACTCCACAGGCACTGTCACCTGATCACACCACCCCGTACTCCACAGGCACTGTCACCTGATCACACCACCCCGTACTCCACAGACACTGTCACCTGATCACACCACCCCGTACTCCACAGACACTGTCACCTGATCACACCACCCCATACTCCACAGACACTGTCACCTGATCACACCACCCCGTACTCCACAGGCACTGTCACCTGATCACACCACCCCGTACTCCACAGGCACTGTCACCTGATCACACCGCCCCGTACTCCACAGACGCTGTCACCTGATCACACCGCCCCGTACTCCACAGACGCTGTCACCTGATCACACCGCCCCGTACTCCGCAGGCGCTGTCACCTGATCACACCACCCCGTACTCCGCAGACACTGTCACCTGATCACACCACCCCGTACTCCACAGACACTGTCACCTGATCACACCGCCCCGTACTCTACAGGCGCTGTCACCTGATCACACCGCCCCGTTCTCCACAGGCGCTGACATCTTATAATGGGGAGCATGAGGCTCTGATCACACCGCCCCGTACTCCACAGACACTGTCACCTGATCACACCGCCCCGCACTCCACAGGCGCTGTCACCTGATCACACCGCCCCGCACTCCACAGGCGCTGTCACCTGATCACACCGCCCCGTACTCCACAGGCGCTGTCACCTGATCACACCGCCCCGTACTCCACAGGCGCTGTCACCTGATCACACCGCCCCGTACTCCACAGGCGCTGACATCTTATAATGGGGAGCATGAGGCTCTGATCACACCGCCCCGTACTCCACAGACACTGTCACCTGATCACACCGCCCCGTACTCCACAGGCACTGTCACCTGATCACACCACCCCGTACTCCACAGACACTGTCACCTGATCACACCACCCCGTACTCCACAGACACTGTCACCTGATCACACCGCCCCGTACTCCACAGGCGCTGTCACCTGATCACACCGCCCCGTACTCCACAGGCGCTGACACCTGATCACACCGCCCCGTACTCCACAGGCGCTGACACCTGATCACACCGCCCCGTACTCCACAGGCGCTGACACCTGATCACACCGCCCCATACTCCACAGGCGCTGACACCTGATCACACCGCCCCGCACTCCACAGGCGCTGACACCTGATCACACCGCCCCGCACTCCACAGGCGCTGTCACCTGATCACACCGCCCCGCACTCCACAGGCGCTGACACCTGATCACACCGCCCCGCACTCCACAGGCGCTGTCACCTGATCACACCGCCCCGCACTCCACAGGCGCTGTCACCTGATCACACCGCCCCGCACTCCACAGGCGCTGTCACCTGATCACACCGCCCCGCACTCCACAGGCGCTGTCACCTGATCACACCGCCCCGCACTCCACAGGCGCTGTCACCTGATCACACCGCCCCGCACTCCACAGGCGCTGTCACCTGATCACACCGCCCCGCACTCCACAGGCGCTGACATCTTATAATGGGGAGCATGAGGCTCTGATCACACCGCCCCGTACTCCGCAGGCACTGTCACCTGATCACACCGCCCCGTACTCCACAGACACTGACATCTTATAATGGGGAGCATGAGGCTCTGATCACACCACCCCGTACTCCGCAGACACTGACATCTTATAATGGGGAGCATGAGGCTCTGATCACACCGCCCCGTACTCCACAGGCACTGACATCTTATAATGGGGAGCATGAGGCTCTGATCACACCGCCCCGTTCTCCGCAGGCACTGTCACCTGATCACACCACCCCGTACTCTACAGACACTGTCACCCTATAATGGGGAGCATGAGGCTTTGATCACACCGCCCCAGACTCCGCAGACACTGACATCTTATAATGGGGAGCATAAGGCTCTGATCACACCACCCCGTACTCCACAGACACTGACATCTTTTAATGGGGAGCATGAGGCTCTGATCACACTGCCCCGTACTCCACAGGCACTGACATCTGATCACACCGTCCCTTACTCCACAGACACTGTCACCCTATAATGGGGAGCATGAGGCTTTGATCACACCACCCCAGACTCCGCAGACACTGACATCTTATAATGGGGAGCATGGGGCTCTGATTACACCGCCCCGTACTCTGCAGGCACTGTCGCCTTATAATGGGGAGCATGGGGCTCTGATCAAAACAAGAACGCCGCGGAGACACCATCACATGTTTCTCAACGCTGGCAGGAAACTAGCCAGGTCTTTCACCGGGAAGGAATAACCATGGGAAGGGCAGTCTCCAGTCAAGGAGACCACCTATACCAAACATGGAATCCATCCACAGACAGCTGTTTCGGGGTATTTGCCCCTCATCAGTGTGGATTAGGAAACTGGCTAGTGGGAGCAATGCCTAGTAAAAGAATACATAGGTAAGGATGGTTGACCTCTGGGAGATCAACATCCAACACTGCGGAGACACCATCACGTGTTTCTCAACGCAGCAGGGAGCATTGGTTTTGTGTATCCCTATTAACCAGTCACACCCCTAATGCTCCTGTTTTTCAGGGCGTCACTTAGACCCCGATCATTCATTGCAGGTTTGCTGCATTCTAAATAAATCCAGACACAATCCGGTCTCTGGACGGGCAGAGATGAGCTACCAGACTCCGCAGCATGGACGGCCGCTTATAGTAAGGAAAAAAAAAAATAGTAATTTATTAACTGTTCTGTATTCTGTCCTCAGTGGTGTCGGGTGGTCTGCAGTATTTTAGAACTGGTCTCGGACATTGTTCTGCGCAGGGCACGGTGTTCAGTGTCGTGCATATAACTGTGTCCGCTCCTTACATTCACTTCTGACCAGTCTGAAAACTAGGCCAATCCATCATCAGCGCAGATCTGATACCGGATTACAGATGTTGTTTTATAGCCACAAATCTTTCATATTTCTTTGTTTAGACCTTTCATGGCTGTACGAATGTATTAACATGCATGTTACCGTCTATAACATTACTCCCACTAGGCGTGACATTTTCCACTAATGTGGAAATTTATTGAGAAATGTCCAGGAGGAATAACAGACGGAAATCTCAAAGAAGAATTGTCCTTGATTGTAATTTTCTAGGCGTACAAGTGTCTGCTGAACTCCACATGTCAGGAGAGGTGACGTAGGCTCTGTTATGCTTCATTGTCCTCATAAAATGTAGCATGGCTTTGAATTCTGGTGAAAATGGAAAATGTGCGTGAAAAGAGCCTATGGCCGGGTTCATGCGCCAAGGTGTCACAATGCCTGACCCGGCCCGGAACGTCTGACCCAAAACATGACATCTTAATGTGTCTCCGGTTGTGGAGAATCCTAGAATGGTAGAGTTGGAAGGGACCTCAAGGGCCATCGGGTCCAACCCCTGCGAGTGGAGGTCAGATGCTGGTCTGCGAAGTGCAACCCCAAACATGAGCTCGCGGCTTCATCCAGACGCCAGTGATTTCCATATAAGCAAAAAATGGATCCGTGTGTCATCAGTATGTTGGATCCGTGTGTCATCAGTATGTTGGATCCGTGAGTCATCTGTATGTTGGATCCGTGAGTCATCTGTATGTTGGATCCGTGTGTCATCAGTATGTTGGATCCGTGTGTCATCAGTATGTTGGATCCGTGTGTCATCAGTATTTTGGATCCGTGTGTCATCAGTATGTTGGATCCGTGTGTCATCAGTATGTTGGATCCGTGTGTCATCAGTATTTTGGATCCGTGTGTCATCTGTGTTTCTCGTATATAGATAAATAAATGACAAAGCTTCTCTTATCCTTTCCAATGTTAAATGCAGACGGCTCACGTGCTGTCCTCCACGTGCTGTCCTCCACGTGCTGTCCTCCACGTGCTGTCCTCCACGTGCTGTCCTCCACGTGCTGTCCTCCACGTGCTGTCCTCCACGATTTTCACCAAGCCATAGAATTGTATTGATACATTTCATTTATGCCTTTGAAAAAAAACAAACTCCTCTCTGGTTTTTGCAGACCTGAGGCCTAAGGCCGCTTTCACATTGCGTTTTCACGTTCACCGGTCCTGTTGGGGCATCCGTCCAACCCTTCCCCCCCCCCCCCTCCCTCCCGAAAAGTGTTGTTCGGACGCATACGTGGCCATTGACTATAATGGAGCAGATTGAGTTAGGGTGTGCTCTGTCTTGCTCCATTTTTGGCCATATTTGTTTTCTGCAGGCGGACACCCGAATGTAGTCTAATACGTTTGGGTGTCCATCTGCAGAAAATGTATACGCCCGCAAATGGTGCAAGACAGAGTATACGCTGACTCCGTTTGCTCCATTATAGTTAATGGCTACGTCGGCGCATGCGTCTGAAACATGTTTTGCTGGGGGGGTGGTTTGGACGGATGCCCCAATGGGACCAGTGAACGTAGGTGAAAATGCAATCTGATAAGTCAGTCGGAGATCAAACTGCAGTGACCAGACTGGCCACACATCTCATGACCGCTACATAGAAATACATGAAGCTGGCACACTCAGAGAGCGGTGGCAGTCCGAATATTGCTGTCCCATCTCCGGCTAATTCATCCAGTCATCTGAATGCACTCTTATTGTGATGTGTGTGTAGAGCATGAAATGGGCACTGGAAAGAGTGATTTCACAAGTTACTACCCACTTCATCTTCTCTATCAACGCCCATTCATTCACTGGCAATGCCAAAAAAAGTGTGTGGCCACACCGGGAAAGTTTTTAAGATCTTTTAGGCCCTGTGCGCACTTACCGGATTTTGCCGCGGATTTTTCGCGGATTTGCTGCATGTTTCGCTGCAGAAAATGTTCATAACATCTCTGCAGTGAATCACCAGCAAATCCTATGGAGAAAAAAAATCCTGTGCGCACTGGGCGGAATTTGACAGCTGCATGTTTTGCTGTGGGATTCCCGCAGCAAAAACAAGTGCATGTCACTTCTTTTCCGCACATCGCTGCGGGATTTCACTCCATTGACTCAATGTTAATCATGAAATCCCGCAGGGAATAACGCAGGCAGCAAATTCTGTGCGGTTCACTGCGTTTTCCTGCGTTATTCCCTGCGGTATTTCGCGGTTTACCTCCGGTAATGTACATCGCCTGTCTGCGGTTTTGCAGGGAAGTGATGTCATTACAGGAAGAGGAAGCCGTGCAGAGAGTAAACACACACAGATCACACACACACACAGACATAGAACACATCACAGACACAGAACACATAGACACAGATCACAGACACATAGAACACACATAGAAAGAAAACGGAAATATAGAAAAAAAAGAACGTGGGCTCCGCTGCATATTTACCTTCCAGCCGAGGTAAGCACACAGCGGCGGCCCGGTATTCTCAGGCTGGGGAGGGAGAGGGGCAGGGGTAATGTCCCCCGCCTCACTCCCCCTCCCGCAGCCGAGAATATCAGCCGCAGCTGCCCCGGCACTGTCGCATGCATTATGCGGCAATACCGGAGTGTCCTCGGCTCTTCTTGCCACCGTGTAGCAGTGGTGGCAAGGTAATACAAGGGGTTAATGGTGATGGGGGACCACCGCCATTAACCCCAGGCTTGATCATGGCAGCGTCTATGTGACAGCTGACATGATCAACCCGTAAGTAAAGTGAAAAAAACAGACACAGAAAAATCCTTTATTTTAAATAAAACCAACAAGCCTCGTTCACCATTTTATTAACCCCCCCCCAAACAAAGCTCCGGCGTAATCCACAGGGTCCTGCATAATCCACAGCTCCGGCTCCGACGTCCTGCACTGCTGACATTTAGCCGCGACTGTCACAGACACAGGCTGAATGCAGCAGACAGCAGAGGTAATTACCGGTCATTTCCCACGGCCGGTAATGTGAACTCACTGCCGACCGTGGGAAATGCAGCGATCTGTCCTCTATCTATCCCTCTATCTATTCTTCTGTCTATCTACTATCAGAATTAAATGTATTTTTTTTTTTTTCCTTCAATGTGCTTTATTGCATTGAATGCAATAAAGCACATCCCAACCCGCACGCGGCAAAACCGCGAATAATACCGCGGTAAAACCGCGGCAAACCGCATGCGGTTTTCGGGTGCGGTTTCCCGCGGTTTTTTACCGCGGGTGCGGTAATCTTTGAGAGCATGCGGAATTTTCTCAAGAAAATTCCATTTCCCAGTGCGCACAGAGCCTTAAAAGAAAGAAAGAAAAAAAAAGCTACAAAACTAATAAATATAATAAACACAAATGGGCCAGTTTATGACTGCACTTGCTCTTGTGTTTGGTGAGTTGTGCCTTTTTTTTTTTTTTTATTTTTGGTTGTTTTGAATCAAATTGATCTTTTCCACTTTGTGCTTTTTTTTTATGTTCGTTTGTTTTTTTTGTAAGGGAGTCTGTTGAATGTTCAAGCCAAGTAAGTGGCTCTCAGTCCAACATGGTGGAGTCAAACATTTAGCTGCACCTTTCTTCCCATGTGTTTTCCCTCTATCTTCACCCCCTCTTCCTTCTTGGATTGACAGCTCTAGCTTTTAAGAGCCAAAGAAGAAAGAAGGGCGGAAATGGAAAGCAGGTGGGAAGGCGCACTGAGATGTTTGGCCCCGGCATGGTGCACCGAGTGCCTCCACTTGGTTTGAGCAGTCCTTCTGTGCTGACAGTCTCTTTTAAAGGGAATCTGTCAACAAGTTTTTGCAACCTAATCTGAGAGCAGCATAACATAAGGGCAGAGATCCTGATTCCAGTTGTGTTTCACTTACTAGGCTGCTTAGTATAGTTTTGATAAAATCACTGTTTAATCAGCTGATATTATCATTAGAGGACTACTTAGCGTGCTGCCAGGTAGTCCAGCATATTCATGAACTCTGTATAACTGCTAGATCTGCAGCAGAGAAAACATTGATTTTATGAAAATGACACCAAACACCTCAGTAAGTGACACATCGCTGGAATCGGGGTCTCTGTCTCTACATTATGCTGCTCTCAGATGGGGGAGCAAAAACCTGGTGACAGATTCCCTTTAAGCTTACCACTGAGGGGGGTGGTTTAGGGTTTCCAGATGTTTTTTTGCTTTATTCATCATTTATGACTTTCCAAAAAGTCAAAACATTTGTCACCAATGTTCTCCAGTCCCCCACCTCTCCAGACGGATGCGAGCACATGAAGCATCTTTGCATTGTACTCCTGTGATTTAGCAGCCGCACAGTCCGCTGTGATCAGGCTTTGAGGGCTTTTCCGGGTCACCGGGTATATTCAGTCCGGCTGCGTTTCCTGCGCCACAGCTGAGGACCTCACTCCAGAACTACATGTGGCTTTATCCCAAATTGCCATTTGTTTTTTTTATGATCTTCCCCAAGTGCTGACTGCGGAACTAAAACGTCCTATAATATTATGTTATCAGATAAACCTACCCCGGTATATATCAGGCCAGTCATCTCCTCTGTGGCCACCAAGAGGGAGTATCTTAGTGGCACGTAGGTTACAGAAGACGTTTGGCTGTGTGATCTAATAACAGATCTATATCTGCTCCCTGATTACCCAGAATCAGTAACTATCCCTCCTAGGATTCGCTTTCCTACCGCAGATGATTGCAGCACACCGCTCTGTTCCCTGCTAATGAATAATGCTCTCCTGTCATAGGGCTGACTCTGTGCCGCGGTAATTGCTCAGCAGGGATGAGGTTTCTGCTCCTTTACTCCTTAAAGGGAACCAATCATCAGGATTTTCGTGTATAAGCTGCAGCCAGTGCAGTGCTGGCACTATCATGCACAGTGTGTACATACCATCAGAAGCAGCTCGGGTGTTTAGTCAGTGAAATTCATCTTTATAAAGTTTGAAATTTCGTGCACTTTTTGATTGACGTGTGCACCTCTCTGTTAATGTCCAGGCGGGTTATGCAGGAGTTCCCCGCCCCCCCACCAGCTTGTTCCTCCCTCTCTCCGGGCTGGTTATGCACGTGTTCCCCGCCCCCCCCCCCCCCCCCCCCCCGCGCCGCCTGTTCCTCCCTCCCTCCCTCTGGCTGTATGTAAATATCTAATCTTCAGAAACATGGCGCCGGAGTGGGCCTCTGCGCATAGCGCTTATCTCCGGCGCCATGTTTCTGAAGCCCGCATTACAGCTTGGTGTCTGCAGACTGCAGAACAGCTGATCGGAGGACGCGATCAGCTGTAGCTATGATGACGTGCCGCCTCAGGACACCGGGCCAGGACAGCAGCCTGCCAGCGACATCGGGGGTCAGGTGAGGTAAGTTCACAATGGACTCACATGACCCCGTGACTGCAGTGCTGCGAGACCCGGTCACGGTAGTGATATCGCGTCCTCCGATCAGCTGTTCTGCAGTCTGCAGACACCAAGCTGTGTAATGCGGGCTTCAGAAACATGGCGCCGGAGATAAGCGCTATGCGCGGAGGCCCACTCCGGCGCCATGTTTCTGAAGATTAGATATTTACATACAGCCGGAAGGAGGGAGGAACAGGCAGCGCGGGGGGGGCGGGGAACACGTGCATAACCCGCCCGGACATCAGGAGAGAGGGAGGAATGGTGGGGGGGCGGGGAACTCCTGCATAACCCGCCCGGACATTATCTGCAGAGGTGCACACGTCAATCAAAAAGTGCACGAAATTTCAAACTTTATAAAGTTGGATTTCACTGCCTAAACACCCGAGCTGCCCCCTGATGGTATGTACACACTGTGCCTGATAGTGCCAGTACTGCACTGGCTGCAGCTTATACACGAAAATCCTGATGATTGGTTCCCTTTAAATAGTTCATAAAGAGATTCAAGTAATAGCAGAGGCTTTAGAAAACATGAACCCAAATGGGAATGTTACTGGTGCCTGTCCACACTGAGAGGTCCTAGGTCAGAGACTGGGCGGTATGTTTATATGGGTGCTGCCTAATTACTGCAGGTCCACCATGTCTGAACTGCGTCGATACTTGTCTGGCTGCTTAACCCCTTCCTCACACTGCCAATATTCATTTTTGTATTTTGTTGCCTTTTTCCGAAAGCTATAACTTTTTTTTTTTTTTTTATCTGTTCATCCATATAGTTGGGACCGTCTAGTATGCCGACATATTAGCAGCGATCCCGGCAGATGCATATATTCACGCTTTTGTTTTTACAAATACTATCATCCATTTAGTTAGGAGGTCTCCCTGTTCTTGTAAACGTATATTTTTGTCTCCATGATTACTGTGTGGCCAGGATCTTGTTTGTGTGATGTAAGTGTTGTACATAGTCTTCCCCATCCTACTCCACTCCCCATTACACCCTCTTGCTATTTTACTGCACCATGGACTGCAGCTGCATCCCCCTCCTCCCAGTTTTCTACGTGCTGTGTTATGTTTCAGTTGGGGTTCTGCAGTGACTTTAGCTGTGACACAAGTTGCAAGGCCGAAAAACTATGCATCTTTTTCACCGCATTATAGTCCATATTGTGAATTCTAAGGTATTTTAGGAAGCAAGTTGTGAGAAATCCAACTGGTTCTGACTTTTTGTGACTTGCTTGTCGCGGGTATTTGCCAGTTATGCTTTGGCCATACTCAAATGCAGTGTTGCAGCGGTGTACAGCATATCTGAGTGTACTGTGTATATTGTGGCCAGAATCGGCATGTAGCCTCAGCCTAAATGTACTGCAGTAAATAGAAAAGGGGAGGAGGGAGATGAAGCTGGAGGCCTTGTTGAAGGGCTATGTGTGTGTCTGTGTGAGTGTCTCTATATAGCTATATATAATATATTAGTGCGTTCTCTTGTTTATGAATCAGACCTTGCTTCCTCTTCCCCTGTATTGTCATCTTCATGGGTGTCTGAATATTCCACATTTATACAATATTTCTTCTCTTTTTCTCTGGATACATTTTGTATTATTTTATGTTGTGTACTATGACCCGGGAGGTAAATCTACATTTTCTGATGTTTCTATCTTCCATTACAGATATGCGGAGTGTATAGGAACCTGAGATCGGCCATCATGGACGCTTGTACTCAGAGTCAGTGTTGCCAGATGAAGCCTAAATTGTCCATGAAAAAGGAAGTAAGTTGCTGATGTGATTATGGTGTCCTGTAATGAAGCGCCACGCTGTCCTACATACTACATACAATGGATGGCTTCATTCTGCATTTTCCGGGCAGCCGCTCATTATCCCCCCGTGCTGTACGGCTGAGTATCGGATCTGAATGTGAATTACATTCCAGCAGAAAAGTATAGAGTCATAAATGATTAACTCCTCTTATAGGTACAGCATTATAGTGTGAAAGGCGATTGCCTGCTATATTCTCATTATTCTGTGAAATAGATACAGCTTTTTACGGCCAATTTTTCCAGCTTAAGTGAAACCTGCAGCAAAATCTGCTTGTGTGAAAGGTGGATTTCCCCACACTTTTGTCATACCTTTAGTACTGAACAATGCGCTATTACTGGGCTTACGACCAAGTTCACATGACCGTATTTTTGGTCTGAGTATTCTCCGTGAAGAAATGGGCATCACACGAACCCATGTTATTCAACGGTCACCTCCCTCCAACAGCCGCGTGCGGGACCTCTGCTCCGCCAATCTGTGACAGTGGTAGTTTCAGCGCGTATCCCATGGGTCTCGATGTCCTAATTGCTTATCAGCTCCCCTGAAAACATTGATGGGTTGCCGTGATAGCTGGGGGTTCTGCTGTAGACCACCAAGACTGTCATGACCTTACTCCTATGAAAGCCAGCTTGTCTCTGGTGTTCATAGGAGACCGTGATTTTTACTATACACAGCAGTACTCTGGAATTGTGTATAGAACAAATTATATGCAGCAAATACCGGGAAGGTCAAATGGATTTTACAACCCTACAAACGCCTAAATATTTCACAAGAGAAATATTGAAGAAAGCACCAAAATGAGTTTATAAAAATTAAATTTTAATTACTCTATATTGTTTAAAAGGTAAAGTTCACTCCACACAGTCCTGTAGACTGCAGTGTCTGTCTAAACATGGATATTACACTAAATTGTAATATATTGTGGTATCTAAAGAACAAATAAATAATGGCACCATTAAACCACATCTCTATGGTTTGCATGGAAAAATAAATGGCATAGACACAATCTCTAACTGCACAACATATCAACTATCAATGCATGTGAGAAGTCACATTGGTGCCTCGTATATTTCTGTTAACCTGAAAAAGATACATCCCAGGTCTGGACTGATTTTATACATGACGTCACATGGAGCAGATACTACGAGATGCTGGCCATAAATATAATGTATAGTACAAACTATCAGATGATCAAAGGTTCAAGCCACTACAAAATACAGTAAAAAGTAAGAAAAAATTTATAAAAAAATAGTTTCACTTCACCCCTCCCCCCCCCCCCCTATATTCTCTTATTAAAAGCGAAGAAACCAGAAAAAAATATGCACCCGTCATCTCCATGTCCGTACAAAATCCGATCTAACAAAAAATAGAAATGAATTAATTTAATCGGTCAACTGAGAGGAGAAAAAAAACAAAGCGGCAGAATTATGGTTTTTTTTCTGGCTATGGCAAAAGTGCAAAAAAAAACCACGCATGGCATAGCCGTAGCCATACTGACCTGGAGAATCATATTGCCAGGTCATTTTAACCATATAATGAATATTCTAAATAATAAAAAAAAATTACAGAATTGCACATTTTTTTTTTTTTTTTTTATTTTGTTGCACTTGGAAATTTTTTCCTCGCTTTACATCACATGATAAAATAGATTGTGTAATTCAAAAGTACAACTCGTTCCGCAAAAAACAAGCTCTTATATGGTTATGTCAACTGAAAAACAAAAAGGGAGGGAGAAAAGTGCAAAAATAAATAAATTGAAAATCTCAGTGTCGGGAAGGGGTTAATTGCTGATGTACAAGAATGAGGTTGCACATGGATGTTGCGGTTTTTCTGGATGAAACTAGGACAATTTTTTTATTATATTTTCCTTTTTAAACTTTCTGATGAACTTGGCCTAAGGAGCACATAGAAGGCACATCCAGGGGCTATAGGGGGGGACGGGACAGGAGTCCGCACTGCTGTGATTGGGGGCTGACCCTTGACGTGGTGGTTGGAGCACCTGTCTCTGCCGTGTGCTGCACACTCTCCACCATTCCCACAGTGTGTATAGCTGTAGATTTGGAATGTCCTTTTTGATCGCTTCCTCTCGCCATTCCTCATGCTCTACCCCGTTTCTTGGTGTCTGGCTTCTCTCACTTCTTCTTTCCTTTTTCCAGTGTGTCAGCGAGGGGCTGCTCGGCTTTGTGAAATCGCTACTACAGAGCAGGAAGGAGCTCTGCGCCATCACAGACAGCGTGAAGAGTAACAAGACCGGGGATTTTATTGAGGTCAGTTCTTTCCGCAGTCTTCAGTTTACCACATTTCATAAATAATGTAACTTTCTACAGCCTCACAGCGGAGACTAAAAGGTTATAAAAACTGAGCAATTGCCTGCTGGTTTGGAAAACATCATGCGGTTCTATATAACTCGATTCACCTGGTTCAGAGGTCTAGAAGTCAGAATCTGCCAAGGACAATGTGAGAAATAGCCTGAAAGTTTGCCAATGTTCCCATCACAAACATGTACTTTATAAATAATAGTGAAGAATGACTTCTTATCTAATCTGCAGAATATATTGGAGACCACAAGTTGACCGCACACTGCCCTCTGATATAGCAGCAGCCATATTGTGCCCACATACAGTGATGGCCACTGGACCACCAGATATGACCGCCATATTTTCCTCACATGCCGTGATGGCCAGACTGCCTCCAAATATGACGGCTATATTGTGCTCAGATAGCCACTGTGCCCCTGGATATAGGGACCCTTCTTTTGTTTCCAAATATACAGTCCCTGAGAGAAGTTCTGTCGCTTATCCATGTTATGTAAATAAAAGCTTATAACCTGACTTTAAATTCATCCATTGGTTTCATAAATTACTCTTTTGAAATCTGAAACCCTCCCAAATTTGCTTTAGGTTATGAAAATAAAGTTGCTGCAAAGCTGAAATATTGATCATTTAATGAACACAGAAAGGTCAGATTTTAGCAAGACAAGTCATACAAAATATTAAATATGGCTCTAATAGCACCAAAACGTCATTGACCAATATTATGCAACATAACTTTGTATTAGAAGTTAATTCTTTGTTTGAATTTCACATTACCTTCTGTGGGCGACAAAACTTGTGTCTTGCCAAAATCTGACCTTTCTGTGTTCATTAAGTGATCAATATTTCAGCTTTGCAGCAACTTTATTTTCATACCCTAAACCAAATTTGCAGGGTTTCAGCTTTTTCAAAAGAGTAATTTATGAAACCAATGGATGAATTTAAAGTCAGGTTTAAGCTTTTATTTACATAACATGGATAAGCGACAGAACGTCTGTTAGCGACTGTGGGGACCGTCAGTTTTCCTATATTGATGGCCACAATGTACCAAAGTCACTTCTTAGAACGCGCGCTTCAGGCAGCAGCCGAAGCACTGCGCTCTAATACGCCACGTGCGCACGTCTCCTGCATAATCTTCATAGATTATGCAGGGGACGCAGGACGCATGCAGTTACGCTGCAGTGCAGATCGCAGCGTAACTGTATGTAAATACGCAACGTGCGCACATAGCCTAATGGTCCTTGGGCTAGGTAGTAGAAAGTGGCACACCCATGATATGCCATTATTCCGGGTGTAATAGGATTGAAAGCTACAAAGCTTCCAAAAAAGCTCATGAAACCCTGCAACTGACCTATTTTATTTTTTTTTTTATGTCTTTTTAAGACTCAGAATCTTATGAAACTATTGGTTTAAGTATCGTAGATTGATATCTAGGAATAGTAGCATGTTTGTAAATAAAATATCACTGTGCAATATACCTAAGTGATGTGGGCGATGCAGGGACCCAACACCCTTCCAGTATGTCTAGTTTGCTCTAGCCCATACACATTGCCCCCCGTCTGATGTCCTCGCTGCTGTCATGATGCTCATTTCCTAGCACCTGTATCCTGCTGATGAGGCCCAGGAGACTATCTGGGAATCTGATGTTCTTGCCTTATTTCCTGCTACGTGCACGGCTTCCACTAAGGAGGGATTCTGGTAATAGCCGTACGCTAGGGAATTAATAGCCTAAAAGAAATTCCATAATGGATGAGCAAACAGATCAGATATTGTGAGTTTCATGTTTTGCTTGATTTCCATTTTCTGTAGTGATGTACATAGGACTCTTGGTGGAGCTCTAGATCCATCGCAGTGTCTGTGTGCAGTGTGCTGTGTAAACTCTGTCTCTTCACCTATATCTCATTGTGTGTTGATCATCTAATGAATGTGAGACATTGTGCAGAGTTCCTATACTGAATCATCAATCGGCAATAACTTGTACATGTGCCGGATTCAAAACTCCATTTCTTATTTATTTGTAAAGTGATTTTTGGGGGGTTCTGAGTTTTTGCATCGAGTTTTGCTGTAACTTGAATATTTGGGGAAAAAAACAATGTTCATAATTTGTTCTTAAAATTGCGCTTTACACGAAAAGTAAGTACGAATGTAAAAGGTGCGTATACAAGGAACTGCTAATCTGATCGTAATTGTATTGCAGGTTACTTTCCTTGGATTTTCAGAGGAATCGAGAGCCGGAAATATTCAGGTACTGCACCGTGCGCCAGGATTCACTGCCGCTAAATATGTATAGCAGTCATGTATATTGGGGTAATATCACACGTGTGGTTTCATTAGAGGAATTAAGCAATCTCTAATTTGGCTCAGTATGATTTTAATAACGCAAACAAGGTCCAAAAGTGTATCTAAAATCACGTTATTTATTTTTAGGATACTATTGATTCCATAGTTTTGTACATGTGAAAAAGGGTTTTCATAATGATCAAACGAACATTGACGGACTGGTATAAAGGGGAGAGGACCCTGCCCTTACGGGGGGTTGCAGCAGCTCCCGTGGTTGTGAGGAGGGTTATTGTAGGCTGTAAGATTTTTTCATGTTCCATCTGAAAGTTCCCAATGTGCAGGATAAGATGTCTTGGGCACAGAATTTTAAAAGATGGTGGATACTTGGTAGAAGTCTTAGGGCTGACTGGGTGAGGAGTGAATAAGTTGTGGAGAAGATCACCCCATGGGTGGCTTGCCTGTTCATGATTATATATATATACAGTGTGTGTGTATATATATATATATATATATATATATATATATATATATATATATATATATAATATACATCGATGTGATTACTCGTGGTTACTATATAATCCCTCCCCTCCATGTGACATCATCACAGCCGATCGTCCCACACACAAACTTCACTTCATCCAGCACCACCAGCAGCACAGCAGAATCCTGCATACACTGAGGAGCTGATCATGTGACCCCCTGACTCCTCCCCTACATGTGACATCATCACAGGTACTGTAAGCACACACACAAATGCTGTTGTGTACATTGCACACTCACACATCTCAAGAGGAACTGATTCAGCCAATGACAAACAAAGGCTGCGTAATGCTAAATTGCAACTCCCAGCATTTTTCACGTCACGTTTTCGTTGATGTCCTGCAGCCAGGTCCAGGTGTGATCAGTAAGCACATTAGATATAGATATATATATATATATATATATATAATATACATATATACTAGCTGTTCCCAGCCAGCTAACGCTCGGCACACCCATTCCTATGTAATTAACGCTGCTGGAGATTAATTAAACTAAAGTTAATAATGACAACATTCAGTAGCGGTGAAGTGGTTGAATTACGTTTAAAGGAAGTTGATAATTGTCGACTGGCAATGAAAACGTGACGTGAGAAATGCTGGCAGTTGAAGGTGGCAGTAGGTGGTAAACAATGGCAATAAATAATTTATTCAACTAACCCTTAGAAGAGGCAAGGGAATGACCAAGTGGAGTAAATATAATATAAAATATCACAAACTATTGAAAATGCATTAGATAAAAGTAGTTAAAAACAATTAAAATTAATCCACACAATAAAAAAAGAGGTGGGATAACCAGAAACTCTCTATATCTGTAAGGCTGGGTACATATAAAAACAACATAACACAATTCAAGAAAACAAAGGTAATGGGTCTATGTATAAATACGCAGTACATAATAGAGCAGCTGTAAATCCAAAAAGTAAAAAAAGACTATATCAAAACAATATATTATATGTTCAATAATCATAGATATGTAAATATAACAGCAAGATAATAGCAAAGAGATCACAGTAGACACAAATTCAGACACAGCACCTCCTGTCACGTGTTTCGCATAATGTGCTTTGTCAGGGGTGGGTATCAAGTCTAAGGGCACTCCCTTTTAATTATACATCATCCTATAAGAATATAGACCGCTCTAAAAAATAAAAACTTACATTAGTTATTTACAACACTTGGTTGTTTTCATGCCTTTTTTCCTTGGGTTTGTTCAGTAAGAATTTAATACCCACCTGCACCTGCTCTGTCATTGTGTGTATTATCTAGTATATTTATGTACCAGGTCCAGAGCTTATATTTCTCCTTTATGTAGGGTGTAGCGGCTTTTCACTCGGACATTCCAGAACTCATCAGATCCCTTCATCTCTGCAACCTAAATGAGAATGAAGTTGTTCTGTTAAAAGATGGAAAGGAAGCAAATAAGTCAAATGCACCACAGGTAAGGCTGACGGGGCGCAGGTGAACAGTGTAATACAGGCAGCAATTCAGAGATGGGGCATGGGTGGAGTGAGAACATGTGCCATGAGGGCATGGTGCCCAGGGTATTTACATCCTGGGAACTGTACTTTTGCTCTGAGCGATAAAGAAGCTCTCCTGGAAGTCTGCCACAGCTTCCCCTGCATATGTCTGCATAGAGAAGTTTTTATCTCTGTAGCTATGTATATAGGGGATGCTATTGATTGACAATTTTCACATCTTAAAAAGTAAAAAGAATTAGTGAAGAGTTCTTTAGTCAGTGTTATCAAGTTTTATTGATGGCAATTATGTCAGGAACACCCTTTAATCACTGCTGCCGACTTGTCATGAACGCCCCTCGATCCTCGCATTCTACTGTGATGGGGGACTTTGCTTCCCGCACTCATCCATTCACCTATGGCTATAGGCTGACCATGAGCTAGGTGCACCCACAGGCAGGTCTCACGTCCACTTAACACTTTGCTTCCACCACTTGCTGTTTGATAGGCCAGTAAAAGCCCCTGCACTGGGTCACACAGTAGCACGCATGCCACCTAGCCTTCTCAAGAGCCTAATGACTTCTCTTCTTGCACTCTGGCATATACAGGGTAACATAACCAAGCGATTATTGCTGTCTACAGGTTATGTGGGCTCATTTAGAGCAGTAAGGAACAAACTTATCAAACTTTAGATTTAATATACAAAAGAAAGTACAGTTTTCACAAAAGATGAAATACTAAGACAATATAAATGCAGGCAAAATAGTGTAAAATAAAAGGGCTAAAATATAGAAGAATTTTTAAGACTTGAATCCGTGAAAGTTTTTGTTGAAGGAGAGCGATGCGGAAAATATGGTTAGATCTGCTATACTCGTTACTTCTTCTGGAGTCTTGACACTGATATTTTGTAGATGACCTGTTATAAATGGGTCTACTAGATAATAATAATAAATAATAATAATAATAATAATAATCCAGTTTTGGGCCATATTTACACAGTCGGCCATATTTTCCCCTGGGAGTCTCCTAGAGGAACAATATGGCCATCAACTCACCCAGCATTCTATACATACCACACACGAATATGATATATCTATAATTATGGGAGATATTGCATTCCTGAGGGTTGTCAGCTGCCAAAATGTTTATGATTTTACCACAGATACGACTATGTACCCTGATCATGATTGTCTTGATGGATTATGTGGGGCACAGATTTTATGGATATAGATAATATTGTACTTCGGTTGTCATGTGAGGCCTCTGAAATGGAACCATACTGGAATAGTAGGAAAAAAAACTGCATCCGCATGATAATAGTACAATAAAACATCACGTTTAGTCCATTGCTCTTATTCATGAGTTTGGTCATGATTAAGAGCAAAAGCTGCTCGAAATGCGTCGACCGGACCCGGTGTCAATGTAATTTTATTTCTTACACATTTTTAACAATGGAATAAATGTGATGAAGGTTGTAATAGCTGAAAAGTGTTAGACTTTTTGATAAATTTTTAGGACTTTTACTAAATTTTTTACCACGATTGGGATTACACCCCTTCTATACTACTCACTAACATCCAACCACAAATGGCAAGATCGACTCTACTAGCTATAGTTTAGTTCATCATTTTTGTTGTGGGTTTGTTTTTTTTTTAAAGCTTCAAGGTAGACTTAAGTCCATCAATTTCAACCTATAGCCTAACCTATTGATCCAGAGGAAGCCTAGAAACTCCGTGGGGCAGACACTGATTCTATTGAAGCAACAACACACAACTTACTAAGTGAGACATTGCTGGAATCCTGGTTTCTGCCCCTACATACTGCTCTCATATTAAATTTCGCAAACCTGCTGACAGATTCCCTTTTAAAGGGAGTCTGTCAGTAGGTTTTTGTTATGTAATCTGAGGACAGCATGAGGTAGGGGTTAAAACACCGGTTTCAACTAAGTGTCAATGACATATCAAGCATTGTGCTGTTGTTTTCTTAAAGGTTTTATCACTGGGTGATTATAATTGCTGTCACTATCTGGTGCTTGGCCACTCATTCAACTCCTCCCCTCATATGATAAGCAGCTCAGTGTCTATAGACAATGTACATACAGACCTGGTGTGGGCGGGGTTAGCTTCTGAGCTCTGCTACACTTAAGAACTTATTGTGTCAGAACAGCTGCACTCAGTAAACTAAGTGATACATTGTTGGATTTTGGGTTTCTTTGCCTATATCATGCTGCTCTCAGATGAGGTAGCAAAAACCTTGTGACAAATTCCCTTTAAACAAGTCCTACTTTTTTCTTAAAGAAGTTGTCCAGTTACCAAAACTGATTTTTTTTTTTTCTGATAAATCTTGCTAATATGTGCCCCTCAACACATCTATTATGTTTTTTCAGCAAAATTACCTTTCATTGTGCACTAGCAGCACATGCTCATTGCTGGCTCCAGCTCTGATGGGGTTAATCTCTCCTCTGACTTCCTGTGTTCAGTTCCTACAAGTCCCAGAATTCTTTGTGGCTCTAGGGCGGTGTCTGGCTTATCTAACACACCCATTGTGTCTAATACACCCACTCTGCTCCCACCCAAACCCTCCTCCCTGCCTCTTCCCAGTGGATACACTGAGATCAATTACACAGAGACAGCAGTAGCTCTACACAGCCGGGGAAGAAAGTGTGTGTGCGCGTATATACAGTGTGTGTGTGTGTATGTGTGTGTATATACAGTGTGTGTGTATATACAGTGTATGTGTATGTGTGTGTATATACAGTGTGTGTATGTGTGTGTATATACAGTGTGTGCGTATATACAGTGTGTGTATGTGTGTGTATATACAGTGTGTGTGCGTATATACAGTGTGTGTGTATGTGTGTGTATATACAGTGTGTCACAAACCACCGGGGGGGTCACTCAGAAATCCCCCGCGCTGGCTACCAGTACGTCACAATCGGGGTGTAACAAGTGGGGGGTCACCCCTCCTTTATACCTCCCGACCGACAGACAGAGCACGTGATGCGCTCTCTAGCGCCCCTCTTATAGTCAGGCCAATTATGGAATTGCCCGACGATAAGCAAGGAGGCCGCTATACTACTTATGCCGATTATTGAAGGGTCCCCGGTGAGAGTAAGGTATATATTCCCCCGACCTCCGCGGGCGGAATATATAAAATCTCCCCGAATCTCACTGGCCTCCCCACAATAATCCTTGGCACAATTCGCTGCCACCAACCGATTTACGGTAACTATTAGCCGAACACACAGACGTGGGATTCAAGATCGAGATAACAGAACAGCCCAAGATTAATTATATAATTTAATCAGCCTAAAGCACACTAGAAACTACAATATATACAATAGGGAATCTACAGAATATACATATGTCAGAGTACAGTTACCTTGTTGCGTCTGGCCACAGGGGGGCGCTGTAGACCAGGTTTCCAGGAACTCCCACAGATGTTTCCTACACGTGCCCCCAGCGAAAGAACACTGGAAAATGGCCGAAGTAGGGTTATCAACCTGGGCAGATCCAGGTCCCCTCCTACCTTAGTGACCTCACAGGGAGCACTGCTCCACCCCTGGCTTGAGTTATGGACAATATCCCAACATGGAATATGGGCCATAACTTTGCCTGGGAGCGTCGTAGGCGGACGCCAATGCTCTCATTGTGACAGTTATGAATTTAGCCACAGAACGAGGGGACTCATGACCTGTCTGCCAGTTCCCCATTGGCTGATATCACGCCTGGGGCATTTCCCAATGTCCTGCTCCCATAAAAAGGGTGTGCCGGCATCGTCCGCATGCAGAGACACCATTTTTATGGTTGCCATATTTATCGGAAATATGGCTTGCGAGATATGAACCATTTTTTACTGGAGTCGTTCTGTCTGGCTATTTCCATAGCCTTGCTAATGAGATACAACTCTTGTTACAGGGTGACGGCAGGGAGTCATCCTGTGTCCATTGTTCCCACACCACCTCATTTCCATATCACAGGACATGGCCATGGAGGTGTAAGTGGAACACTGAGAACAAGGAGGGAGGGGGCACTGCCAGGGAGTGATGAGGGATTATGACTGGAGTCATAATTCATCTTCATATCCCGGGATTTGCCTCACACCTCCCCCCTTTTGAGGGCGCTAGGGGGCAGCACACTCCGGTGTTCCCCCGTGCGCCCGTCCGCGACCTCTCCTTGTCGGGACAGCCCGTCTGCGTTACCGTGGTCACGGCCCCTTTTGTGGCGAATGGTGAAGTTGTATTGCTGGAGCGCAAGGCTCCATCGCAACAATCGCCCATTCGTCCCAGAGACGGTGTGCAACCAGCTGAGGGGATTGTGGTCCGTCTCCACGATGAAGTGGCGCCCGTATAGATAGGGTTGCAGACGCTGCAGGGCCCACACTATGGCCAGGCACTCCTTCTCCATCGTGGAATAGGCAACTTCCCTTGGTAACAGCTTCCTGCTCAGGTACAAGACTGGGTGCTCTTGGCTCGCAGAGTCCACCTGGCTGAGCACCGCACCGAGGCCGAAGTCACTGGCGTCGGTCTGTACTACAAACGGCCGCGTGAAGTCGGCTGCCTGTAGCACGGGCGGGCTGGACAGGGCGTCCTTTAGGGCCCGGAAGGCTGTCTCGCAGTCCATTGTCCAATCGACTGCAGAGGGCAGCTTCTTCTTGGTGAGGTCCGTCAAGGGCTTTGCCAGGCTACTATAGCATGGAACAAACCTCCTATAGTACCCAGCGGTCCCCAAGAAGGACATCACCTGCTTCTTGGTCCTGGGGGTGGGCCAGGATGCGATGGCTTCCACTTTCTCAGGCTCGGGCTTCAGTGTTCTCCCACCTACCCGGTGACCGAGGTACTGGACCTCGCTCATGGCCAGCTGACACTTTCCCGGCTTGATGGTCAAACCTGCCCGGTGGATCCGCCTGAGCACCTGTGCTAGATGCTCTAGGTGGTCCTCCCAGGTGGGACTGAAGACGGCAATGTCATCCAGGTACGCGGCCGCGTACCCTTCAAGTCCCTTGAGCAGGGTGTTGACCATCCGCTGGAAAGTGGCAGGGGCATTCCTCATCCCGAATGGCATCACCGTGGACTCGTACAGTCCAAATGGGGTAATAAAGGCAGAGCGTTCCCTGGCCTTGCGAGTCAGGGGGATCTGCCAATATCCCCGGCTCAGATCCATGATGGTCAGGTACTGAGCCCCGGCCAACTGATCGAGCAGGTCATCGATGCGTGGCATTGGGTACGCATCGGCGACCGTGACCGCATTGAGCCCCCTGTAGTCCACGCAGAACAGAGTGGTTCGGTCCTTCTTAGGGACGAGGACTACAGGCGAGGCCCAAGCGCTGTTGGATGCCTGGATCACCCCCAGCTTCAGCATCTCGTCAATCTCCTGGCGCATGTGTTGCTGCACCTCCAGGGAGACCCGATATGCTGAACGCCGGATCGGGGGATGATCCCCAGTGTCCACGTGATGGACAGCCAAGTCAGTCCTTCCGGGCTGGTTGGTAAACAACCCCCGGAAGGGGAGGAGGGTGGCCCACAGCTGGGACCGTTGGTCTTCCAAGAGCTGGTGGCCAACCTCCACATCCTCAATGGATCCGCCTGACCTAACCTGGGCTAGCATATCCAAGAGGGTTTCCGCTTCTCCCTCCTCGGGCAGGTTGCACACGGGGAGCGCACATGCCTCCCGCTCATGATGTGCCTTCATCATGTTCACATGGAAGGGCTTCCGCCTTCCACGGGCAGGGTCCAGGGTGACCAGGTACGTCACAGGGTTGAGCTGCTGGTACACGAGGTATGGGCCTTCCCAGGCTGCCTGAAGCTTGTCCTGTGGTACGGGGACCAGTACCCACACCTTTTGACCCACTTGGTAGGTCCTCTCACAAGCGTTCTGGTCGTACCAACGCTTCTGATCGGCCTGGGCTTGAGCCATATTGTCGTGTACCAGTTGCGTCAAGGCCTGCATTCTGTCCCGGAAGCGCATGACATACTCGATAACCGACACTCCAGGGGTGGCCAAATCCCCTTCCCAAGCCTCTTTCACCAGAGCCAGGGGGCCCCGCACACGTCGCCCGTACAGGAGCTCAAACGGTGAGAATCCTGTGGAGGCCTGTGGAACCTCCCGGTAAGCAAATAACAGGTGTGGGAGATACCGCTCCCAGTCACGCCCATGGGAGTCGACCAACATCTTAAGCATCTGCTTTAAGGTGCCATTAAACCGCTCGCACAGGCCATTAGTCTGTGGATGGTACGGGCTGGCCACCAGATGTCGCACCTGGACTTGCTTACAGAGGGCCTCCATCAGCTGGGACATGAATTGGGTCCCCCGGTCAGTGAGCATTTCCTGGGGAAACCCCACTCGGGAGAAAATCTCCAGCAATGCGGTGGCCACCTTGTCAGCCCGAATGGACGACAAGGCCACTGCTTCTGGGTACCGGGTGGCATAGTCCACTACCGTCAGTATGAAGCGTTTCCCGGAGCTGCTGGGGATGGCCAGCGGGCCGACCAGATCCACAGCCACCCTCCTGAAAGGCTCATCGATGATTGGCAGAGATACCAGTGGGGCTTTGGGGCGTGGCCCCGCCTTCCCCACTCTCTGACAGGTTTCACACGAACGGCAGTAGGCAGCCACATCGGCCCCCATTTTTGGCCAGTAGAAATGCTGGTTTAACCTGGCCTTGGTCTTAGCGATCCCTAGGTGTCCGGCCATCGGAATCTCATGTGCGATCCGCAACAACTCCGTCCGGAACGGATAGGGTACCACCAACTGTCGGTCCCTGGGCCACGCCTCCGGTGAACCCTGCTGGACCGTGGCCCGGTACAGCCGTCCTTGGTCCCAGACCACTCGCTCCGGGTCCGAGTCCGAGGGAGGCTGTGCCGCCTGCTCCTTAAGAGCTTTCAGGCTGTCGTCAGCTTCTAACGCTGCCTGAAACCCCTGACTAGATGTGGCCAGAATCGACGAGACTGTCACATCTTCGGTCAGTACCCCGGGACCTGTGTCCTGGCCTCCACCTGACTCGGCTGCCACTTGGTCAGAAGGGGAAGAGCTATCGGACCTCCGGGAGGCCCCTTGGCTTCCAGCACTCCCACTGCGGGTGACAGCGGCCACAGCCGCTGCGACCGTGGGTCGTGCCTGCTCCTCCTCCGTTCCTGACCAAGTCGCCGGTTCAGGCAGACCTACCTGGCTTCCTGACACCCCGGTTGTGGGGGAACCATGCACCGAGATCTTACCTGGGAGCACTTCCGCTCCTGGACCGGCCCCAATCTCACCTGCCTGTTCCCCTCCTGCAGCAACAGAACCCCGCTGTGAAATCTCTGGGGACCCCACATTTGCTGTGGTAGCCCCCACCCCACACACTGGTCCTCCCCCTGCAGCACCCTGCTCTCTGCTTATCCCTGCAGAGGGCAACAGATCCCAGCTCACAGGCTGGTTACTTGTAGAGGCATTGTCACACCTTTCTCTGACCCCCTCCCCTCCTGTCACAGCTGCAGCTGCGTGTGTGTCTATGGTGTCTGTGCAAGCAGAAATATCAGAGTTCACTCCCTCCTCCCTTACATCATTCATAGATAACACATTAACATTGTCAGGAGTCATGTCAGTACTGGCTGAAGGTTCAGCCCTTGGTTGGGGCCCGAACTGGGAGGTTATCTGCCCCAAATCTGTCCCAAGTAGCACGTTTGCAGGGATCCGATCAGTTACCCCCACCTCTCTCACCCCTCGCCCTGCGCCCCAGTCCACAAAAATGTCAGCAACAGGCAGCGCCGGGTCAGTGCCTCCAATCCCGGAGACAGCGAGGGTTTTTCCAGGGATCAAGTCTTGGGGGGACACCATCTCAGGCCGCACCAGAGTCACCTCCGAGGCGCTGTCTCGCAGTCCTATGGTCACAGACCGGCCGACGGTGACAGGTTGGAAGCTGTCCAGGGACCTACCACCACCCCCACCCACACAATACACCTTGGGCGGCCCTTGGGACGGGGACGGAGCCGGGGCCTTGGGACGCTGAGGGCACATGGCCTTGAAGTGTCCAGGTAGGTTGCACTGGTGGCACCGTCTTGGCTCTGCCACGGGCCTGGAGAGGGGAGTTGAGGGAGACACCCCCTGCAGTCTAGGGGCAGGTGGGGCAGTCGCAGAATTCATCTTACCCCCTCTCCAGGTGCTGCTGGTGGCTGCTCTCCTGGCCTCAGGGGCCCGGTTGTTGGTGTAGTCATCGGCAAGGGCAGCTGTAGCCGTGGACCCCTTTGGCTTCTGGTCTCGGATGAACTGGCGGAGATCCTCAGGGCAGTTCCACAAGAGTTGCTCCGTGATGAACAAGTCCAGGATCTCCGGTCCGGTGGAAAGCTGCAGGCCTTGGGTCCAGTGGTCGGCAGCTCGGGCAAGTGCCCGCCGGTGGTCAGCCCAGGAGTCCTTTGGTCCCTTCTGTAGGCTCCGGAACTTCTTGCGGTAGGACTCTGGAGTGAGGTTGTACTGTTGGATCAGGGCCCGCTTGATGGTGTCGTAGCCCTGATCTGCCTCAGCAGGCAAGTCCCCAAGGATATCCAGGGCCTTACCCCTTAAACGGGGGGTCAGGTATTTGGCCCACTGGTCCTTGTCCAGATGGTGCTGCAAGCAAGTCCGTTCAAACGCAGTCAAGAAAGAGTCCAAGTCTCCATCCTTCTCCAGCACTGGGAAGTCCTCAACACGGACCTTTGGAAGTTTGGTGTCTCGAAGGTCACGTGTGGCTGATGAGGGCCGGAGCTGAGCTAGCTGCAGCTGGTAGTCACGGTCTGCCTGTCGCTCTCGCTCTCGCTCTTCACGCGCTGCCTGCCGCTCTCGCTCCGCAGCCTCACGCTCTGCGTGCCGCTCCGCAGCCTCAGCGTCACGCGCTGCCTGCCGCTCTGCCCTGCGCTCTGCCAGGAGTTCCTTGTAGCCCTTCTGGTCTCCAGCCTGGAGAAGGGCCATAGCCATTTGAAGAAGGCTATCCGAGCCTCCCAGGCTCGGTGGAATGGCACGTGGTGATCTGCGGCACGCTGCAGAGCTAGGCGATTCACTGTCCCTTTCAGAGCGGAGGGCTGGCATCTGGCTCGTTGAGGAACCTTGGGTGAGCTCCTCCTCATCTTGTCCAGCAGTGCCAGGTTGCGCAATGTCCTCGGCAGAACGGTTTTCTGGCGTCGAGCTCCTGGAGGACTCGTGGGCAACCTCCTCATTGCTGTCCACAGCACCGTCCTCCCTCTCTTCGGCTCCTGCCTTAGCATTGGCCAGTTGCATAGCTCTGCTCCTGGTGCCATCAGCCATTCTTGCAGACTTTTGGTCACTGACACAGAACTGACACCTGATGCCTCCACACACCTTACAGTATCTGCACTCTGACACTCTAGTGTTGAGCTAGTCTGAAGACCCCAGCAGCCACAGCTGCTGCAGGCAGTCTTTAGTGTCTGGGAGTATGGGTCTCACACTCACACACACTATTATCTCGATCCCACCGCTATGCCACCAATATGTCACAAACCACCGGGGGGGTCACTCAGAAATCCCCCGCGCTGGCTACCAGTACGTCACAATCGGGGTGTAACAAGTGGGGGGTCACCCCTCCTTTATACCTCCCGACCGACAGACAGAGCACGTGATGCGCTCTCTAGCGCCCCTCTTATAGTCAGGCCAATTATGGAATTGCCCGACGATAAGCAAGGAGGCCGCTATACTACTTATGCCGATTATTGAAGGGTCCCCGGTGAGAGTAAGGTATATATTCCCCCGACCTCCGCGGGCGGAATATATAAAATCTCCCCGAATCTCACTGGCCTCCCCACAATAATCCTTGGCACAATTCGCTGCCACCAACCGATTTACGGTAACTATTAGCCGAACACACAGACGTGGGATTCAAGATCGAGATAACAGAACAGCCCAAGATTAATTATATAATTTAATCAGCCTAAAGCACACTAGAAACTACAATATATACAATAGGGAATCTACAGAATATACATATGTCAGAGTACAGTTACCTTGTTGCGTCTGGCCACAGGGGGGCGCTGTAGACCAGGTTTCCAGGAACTCCCACAGATGTTTCCTACACGTGCCCCCAGCGAAAGAACACTGGAAAATGGCCGAAGTAGGGTTATCAACCTGGGCAGATCCAGGTCCCCTCCTACCTTAGTGACCTCACAGGGAGCACTGCTCCACCCCTGGCTTGAGTTATGGACAATATCCCAACATGGAATATGGGCCATAACTTTGCCTGGGAGCGTCGTAGGCGGACTCCAATGCTCTCATTGTGACAGTTATGAATTTAGCCACAGAACGAGGGGACTCATGACCTGTCTGCCAGTTCCCCATTGGCTGATATCACGCCTGGGGCATTTCCCAATGTCCTGCTCCCATAAAAAGGGTGTGCCGGCATCGTCCGCATGCAGAGACACCATTTTTATGGTTGCCATATTTATCGGAAATATGGCTTGCGAGATATGAACCATTTTTTACTGGAGTCGTTCTGTCTGGCTATTTCCATAGCCTTGCTAATGAGATACAACTCTTGTTACAGGGTGACGGCAGGGAGTCATCCTGTGTCCATTGTTCCCACACCACCTCATTTCCATATCACAGGACATGGCCATGGAGGTGTAAGTGGAACACTGAGAACAAGGAGGGAGGGGGCACTGCCAGGGAGTGATGAGGGATTATGACTGGAGTCATAATTCATCTTCATATCCCGGGATTTGCCTCACACAGTGTGTGTGCGTATATACAGTGTGTGTGTGTATGTGTGTGTATATACAGTGTGTGTGTATATACAGTGTGTGTGCGTATATACAGTGTATGTGTGTGTATATACAGTATGTGTGTGTATATACAGTGTGTGTGCGTATATACAGTGTGTGTGCGTATATACAGTGTGTGTGTGTGTATATATACAGTGTGTGAGTGAGTGTGTATGTCATACTCACCTGTCTGCAGGGTCCGGGTGCCATGCTTGCTTCCAGCCCCTGTCTCGGTCCCGCCGCTTCGGCTGTGTGCAGTCTCCCCGGTGCACGCACGAAGCTTGCAGGACCTGGCCGTGGATCACCTGATGCAGTCACCTGACGCATCCGCTGATCGATTCTCGTAGTCTCGCCGGCTTTTTCGCGCCTGGCCGGCTATCAGCTGATCCTGCTGTCAGGGGACTTCATCAGCTGATTACCGGCAGCTCCCGCAGCAATGGGACAGGATCATACTCCGGTCCAATCGATCGCTGCGGGAGCTGCCGGTAATCACACACAAGTGACAATCGCACATAAGTGAGTATGTATTTTTTTTTTTTTTTTGCACCGATGCATCAGCTGATTGTATAATCGGCTTTTATACAATCAGCTGATGTGTCATGTGATTCAAGCACTTGATCCTGACATCATCTGATCGCTTTGCCTTCTAGCAAACCGATCAGATGATATTGGATCCGGATTGGACGGCGCGGGACCCTAACCCAGGATTACTGCGGAGGGGGGTTTATTTCAATAAAGATGGAGTCACTAATTGTGTTGTGTTTTATTTCTAATAAAAATATTTTTGTGTGTTGTGTTTTTTTTTTATCATTACTAGAAATTCATGGTGGCCATGTCTAATATTGGCGTGACACCATGCATTTCGGGCTTAGGGCTAGCTGATAATATACAGCTAGCCCTAACTCCATTATTACCCGGCTAGCCACCCGGCATCAGGGCAGCTGGAAGAGTTGGATACAGCGCCAGAAGATGGCGCTTCTATGAAAGCGCCATTTTCTGGGGTGGCTGCGGACTGCAATTCGCAGTGGGGGTGCCCAGAAAGCTTGGGCACCCTTCACTGTGGATTCCAATCCCCAGCTGCCTAGTTGTACCCGGCTGGACACCAAAATTAGGCGAAGCTCACGTCATTTTTTTTTTAAAATTATTTCATGAAATTCATGAAATAATTTTAAAAAAAAAGGGCTTCTCTATATTTTTGGTTCCCAGCCGGGTACAAATAGGCAGCTGGGGGTTGGGGGCAGCCCGTACCTGCCTGCTGTACCCGGCTAGCATACAAAAATATGGCGAAGCCCATGTCATTTTTTTTTTCTTTTTGGGTAAAAAACTGCATACAGTCCTGGATGGAGGATGCTGAGCCTTGTAGTTCTGCAGCTGCTGTCTGCTCTCCTGCATACACTAGTGAATGGAGGATTCTGAGCCTTGTAGTTCTGCAGCTGCTGTCTGCTCTCCTGCATACACTAGTGAATGGAGGATGCTGAGCCTTGTAGTTCTGCAGCTGTCTGCTCTCCTGCATACAATGAACATTTTGAATAAGGAAATGACATCAGACCTTTTTTTTTTTTTCATCAACAATCTTTAATGGCATTGTGCACTGATTAAAAACGCAGTGAGCAAAAACGCAGCAAAAAATGCACCAAATCGCAGCAAAAACGTGACATGCAGCACCGCAGGTGACAGAGCAGAGCAAGTTGGTGACATGCTGTGCCCTGACACATAGTGTGCTGCATGTCACTGTATCCACTCTGGGACTTGTTGAGCAGGTGAACGGATGATACATGTCACTAACTGTCTCCACTGTGGTACTTGTTCTGCAGGTGAGAGTGTATACAGTTGGTACTATGCAGCAGAAATCACAGAGTGGAGACAGATAGTGACATTTAGCATCCGGTCACCTGCACAAGTCCCAGAGTGGATACAGTTAGTGCCATGTAGCATCCGGTCACCTGCACAACAAGTCCCAGAGTGGAGACAGATAGTGACATGCAGCACACTATGTGTCAGAGCAGAGCATGTCACTGTCTCCACTCAGGGACTTGTTGTGCAGGTGACCGGATGCTACATGTCACTGCCTCCACTCTGGGACTTGTTGTGCAGGTGACCGGATGATACATGTCACTAACTGCCCCACTCTGTGATTTCTGCTGCATAAAATAAATGAAAAATATGATATGTACTTGACTGGACTTTTTAATTATACCTGTGTATGAAAATATTAACTGTTTTAATCAATGTCAACTAAAAAAAAAATATTATTAGATAAACAGATAACATTATTAACAGTTAAAGGGGTATTCCCATGTCCAAGATCCACTACTACTATGTAGTAGATGTAATAATAAGAATATTAGCAAATATATCGCATTATAAATGTAGTGTAGCTCTCGTGATAAGCCATGTCCCTTACCTCATGGGCAGGGGCATTCCAACGGCCTAGGCATCAATGGCAACGAACAGTATCAACTTTCACTATATGATTGGTTGTAACCATGGATACCTTAGAGTTAATCACTTCCACATCAGGTAAGATACATGGCTAATCATGAGATGTATACTACGTTTCAAATTGCATATATTTGCTAATATTATTATTATAACACCTCATACATATTGAGATAGGATCTTGGTGATGGGAATACCCCAAAACTAAAACAGACAAAGGAAAACAGAGAAATGCTGGACAAGCCAATAGTCACTTCATTTGACTACGTACTTGTCTGTCCTCACAGCACTCACAATACACCAAGTGAGTATTTGACGTTACAGTAATGAACCTGTTATGCTACTGCAAGTCTGCTTTTTTCTAAGTTTCATCCACATTATGAATACACTATATCTGGCCACAAACTACATTTTGATAGAGCGTGGACCGCTAAAGTGAAGTGACCACGTGATTGCACGTATGCAAATTGCATATTTTTAATAACACCCTCTCCTCTCCCAACAACGGAAAATCCTCTGAGCAACCAGAGCACACAATGTGAGGATTTTTACGTCTGCAGTAACATAGTGGAACATAGTACCAGTTGACTTGGATTTCAAGACCACACAACCACTTTAACTACAAACATTAGCTAGACTAGTACTTTTACACATGCAACGTTATTACATTTTAATATCGGGTTTCATGCTCTTCAACAATTTGTTGTTTATCCGGCTTCGGGATAGAAGCAATATTTGTTGGAAAATCTGGACGTTTGGAGGTCCAGGAGGTTTGAAGTTCCTGCTTCATAATTCGAATTACATCGTCCTGGATGTCTTGTTGAAAAGCTTGTGATGTTGGGTGATATAAATATTTTACAACCCATGCTTTGCGTGCTTTGGAAAATTCCACACGGTGTCTAACACTGACAGGGGACACACACTGTTCACACACTGCGTCGTTTTATTTAAGCGGTGTTTTTGTGCGTTTTTTGCTCTGTGTTTTTATGCTTTTTTTTATCAGAGAAAGATTGTTGAAAGAAAAAAAAAATAAACAAGTTCTGAAGTAATTTCCTTCTTCAATATGTTCTTCATTCTCCACTAGTGTATGCAGGAGAGCATACAGCTGCAGAACTACAGGGCTCACCATGCTCTATCCAGGACTGTATGCTGGAGGGAGAGGCAGGGGGAGCAGAACTACAAGGCTCAGCATCCTCCATTCACTAGTGTATGCATGAGAGCAGACAGCAGCTGCAGAACTACAAGGCTCAGCATCCTCCATTCACTAGTGTATGCAGGAGAGCAGACAGCAGCTGCAGAACTACAAGGCTCAGCATCCTCCATTCACTAGTGTATGTGTGTCGCCCTGGGCAAGCCAGGGGACACAGGTCACACACCATCACACCCTACATCCCAGTTAGGAACACCACAGCTAACCAAAAATCCTTGTTGCCTTCCTCCAGAGGCTGATGATTCACACCAGGGGGTGGGCCAGGCGGTTGGCTCCGCCCACCGAGGAGATCACAGCTCTGGAGGCAGGAAGTACCAGGCAGATTAGCCCAGGCAGGGCAAGAGTGAAGTCTAGCTGAGGGCTAGAAAGGAGTAAACAACTAAGTGAAAGTGAGGAAAGAAAAGTAGTAAAGGAGGAAAGCAAGAGTGGTGACAGAACAGAAAGAGTGTGCAAAAGCCTGAAGTAGTCCAGCTGTGAGCAGGACAGGTCAGCAAGGTCCGCAACGGCGGTGACTGTCTGGAGGGGGACCATTTGGAAGTTCCTGGAAGGACCCCGGAGGCTGTGTGCCCGGCGGTCTGGAGCAGTGTTACGAAGGACAGTCAGCACCAGGGCAGGGGCCTCTCGGACCCCGGCAAGGCTAGGAGTCGCCAGAATTTGCCAAATCCGTCAGTGCAGGGGACGTAGATCCCCCAACAACCAAGTCCCGATTGAAGGCAACAGCCCAGCCAGTGTAAGAGAGACGCCGCCACCGCTAAGGCACGAGTTTCTCAGGGCCAGCGCCTGCGGGCAAAGAGTAGAGCTCCTCCGGTCCAGCTTGAAGCCGGGGAGCGGGTTACCGGTGGGGACCCATCGCAACCAACAAGTACACAAAGGTGCTAGGAAGAGGGACATCACCGTCACCTACTGGGAGAGCAAGTGCAGCCGTCCGTGGGACCGTCTTACCAGCCGTTTGGTTTACCGTAAAAACTGTGTCAACGTCTCAGGCTGAGTGAGTACCACAGTGCCGCAAGGCACAGCGCTGCCCCCACGTCCCTGCGCCCACCAGGCCCTGCACCTCCGAAGCCATCACCGGGCCCCGGGATCACCAACCCCTACCCACGGAGGGGCAACACAACACCTGGCTGCTCCGCATCACCATCCCCGGGATCCCCACACCGAGCAGCGGTGGTGAAATCACCACAACCGTGGGTGGCGTCACGGACAATAAACAATCCCCACACCCAACAACCCCCTTTCACTCATGGGCGAGGAGTGCCGCTCGAGAAACCCCCGGGATCCGGCCTACAGCTCGAGCCACCACTGAGCAGCGGCCGCCGGACCCGAGCAGAAGGGGGTGAGCGTAGTGTGCTGACACCCTCCTCCCCGCCCGCGACAACTGCAGGAGAGTAGACAGCAGCTGCAGAACTACAAGGCTCAGCATCCTCCATTCACTAGTGTATGCATGAGAGCAGACAGCAGCTGCAGAACTACAAGGCTCAGCATCCTCCATTCACTAGTGTATGCAGGAGAGCAGACAGAAGCTGCAGAACTACAAGGCTCAGCAACCTCCATCCAGGACTGTATGCAGTTTTTTACCCAAAAAGAAAAAAAAAATGACATGGGCTTCGCCATATTTTTGTATGCTAGCCGGGTACAGCAGGCAGGTACGGGCTGCCCCCAACCCCCAGCTGCCTATTTGTACCCGGCTGGAAACCAAAAATATAGAGAAGCCCTTTTTTTTTTTTTTAATTATTTCATGAATTTCATGAAATAATTTAAAAAAAAAATGACGTGAGCTTCGCCTAATTTTGGTGTCCAGCCGGGTACAACTAGGCAGCTGGGGATTGTAATCCACAGTGAAGGGTGCCCAAGCTTTCTGGGCACCCCCACTGCGAATTGCAGTCCGCAGCCACCCCAGAAAATGGAGCTTTCATAGAAGCGCCATCTTCTGGCGCTGTATCCAACTCTTCCAGCTGCCCTGATGCCGGGTGGCTAGCCGGGTAATAATGGAGTTAGAGCTAGCTGTATATTATCAGCTAGCCCTAAGCCCGAAATTCATGGTGTCACGCCAATATTAGACATGGCCACCATGAATTTCTAGTAATGATAAAAAAAAAAACACAACACACAAAAATATTTTTATTAGAAATAAAACACAACACAATTAGTGACTCCATCTTTATTGAAATAAACCCCCCTCCGCAGTAATCCTGGGTTAGGGTCCCGCGCCGTCCAATCCGGATCCAATATCATCTGATCGGTTTGCTAGAAGGCAAAGCGATCAGATGATGTCAGGATCAAGTGCTTGAATCACATGACACATCAGCTGATTGTATAAAAGCCGATTATACAATCAGCTGATGCACCAGTGCAAAAAAAAAAACAAAAAAAACAAAAAAAAAAAATACATACTCACTTATGTGCGATTGTCACTTGTGTGTGATTACCGGCAGCTCCCGCAGCGATCGATTGGACCGGAGTATGATCCTGTCCTATCGCTGCGGGAGCTGCCGGTAATCAGCTGATGAAGTCCCCTGACAGCAGGATCAGCTGATAGCCGGCCGGGCGCGAAAAAGCCGGCGAGACTACGATCAGCTGATGCGTCAGGTGACTGCATCAGGTGATCCACGGCCAGGTCCTGCAAGCTTCGTGCGTGCACCGGGGAGACTGCACACAGCCGAAGCGGCGGGACCGGGACAGGGGCTGGAAGCAAGCATGGCACCCGGACCCTGCAGACAGGTGAGTATGACATACACACTCACTCACACACTGTATATATATACACACACACACACTGTGTATACGCACACACACTGTATATACGCGCACACACTGTATATACACACACATACACACTCACTCCGCGTCCTGTCACCTGTGCTGCTGGTGGGAGTATATGATCACACTGCCGACACCGCCCGCTCTCCTGACAGCTGAGCACAGCGGGCGGGTGGACAGTGTGATCACATACTTGCGTGACAGGGGGGGATTTCAGTGGAGGAAACCCCCCCTGTATTCCACACTGGTGCCCCGTACCTCCCACAGCTGAATGCTGGTAGCGCGCGCTCTGCCTTCACCGCTCCACTGGCGTCCTCCGGATCCTCCCCTCGATGCTGGGCTGTGACGTCAGGTAGTCACCGCCCACAGCCCAGTCAATCACTGTGAGTGGCGCCGGCATCCTGTGACGTACCCGTCCAGTTTGAGAGCCCGGAAATGCCGGGACGTCACAGGATGCCGGCGGCCACAGCTCCAGGGGGTCATGTGACTGGCACTGAGCGTGCAGGATAGCGCCGCTCAGTGCCAGAAATGGAAACAGAAGCCAATGCAGAAGCTGCAGACAATGGTAAGTGAGAATCATTGGGGAAAAAAAAGAAATGGGTGAACCACCCCTTTAATGTACTATATACTGATTGTTATTTATTTTTTTTTTTTATTTTTGTTTTCCTTTAGGGTCTTTTTTCAGGAACTGTGTGTTTAATGAGTACTACATCATTTCCGTTCTTTAGAAGTGACGCTCTGTTTGTAATGTTGAGTAAATATACTGCTGGAGTGAAATATGTGGTGGAACAGGAATGCATAAACAGATTGACTAAGAAGGCAGAGCACCATGAAGACGATGATACAAATCACTCTGTCTCTTCAATTGAGGATGATTTTGTTACGGCATTTGAACACTTAGATGAAGAGGAGCCTATTACTACAAATGACAACCAAGGTACTTTACAATTACAAATATTACTATATCCAAATGTAATGATACTGTTACTTGTGATCTTGCCGGGGATGTGAAAAGCTGCTAATAATTTCAGAACTGCTGAATGTCAATATTTGCTAGGAAATGCACTAATACCACAGCATTTTTTTATTTAATTTTTTTTTTTAACAGAAATTGTGATTCACCCTTGTGTTGTGTCTGGTATTACATTGCAGCCTTATTCACTTAGGTGCAATACCAGACACAACCTAAGGTGCTGCTATATTAAAGAAAATGGCTGTTTTCTAATCTTGTACAGAAAACGTAATGCACCTGTTGCGCTCTGACCAGATTCAAACAAGTGTATTTATAAGAGAAAAGTTCAAATATGAAATTTCAGTATTACACTGAGTAGCAGAATATTTTTTTTATTTGTTAATTTATCCTTTATTCATTTATTTACTCTTGGAAACATTTTCTTTAAGCTTTCATTTTCCTTTCCTCAATTCCAGGACTTGAATGGGAAACTGTGAAAAATCAACGTGATGCTTCTTCTCAAACTCAACCTACCCACTGTGTAGACATCAGTGGATCGAAAATCCTATTCAGCTCCGTGCGCCGTAGATCGTCCATCAAGTCTGCAGTTCTGATGGGTTACTTAGGACTTCCAGAAATGTCAGCTTCCGTTAAAAATACAGTCACAACATCAATGTGTAATACCTGTACACAAAGAAGTGTTTCTGCCCATGAGAAAATCATATTTTCTCCATCTCCGGTGGACACTTCTGAATCTGAGTGCTCCAGTCCAAGTCCTATCATTTTCTTAGATGAAGAGGGTTACCAGAAGAGCTTAAGAGCAAAGCTAAATCTGCCAAAGATCCCTGTTGGCAAAGATGGCATTGAGGACTCTGACTCTGAATTAAGTGAATTCTTTGATAGCTTTGATAGATTTGATGAGTTGGAAAGTTCTTTAGAAGACAACTGTGAAAATAACCAGAAAGCTGTTCTAGCCAGCCCATCCAAAAAAAGGAAATGTGCCAAAGGAAGCATAAGTACAGTGTGCATGAATCCACAAAAGTTTAAGTTTGATCGCCCTAAGCTTTCTGCCAGTGTCAAAAAGCCCACTCCTCGTAAAGCGGAATCTCCTTTTAGTAATATGAGTGACGTACCCGACTCCCCTCGTCCAACAAAAACCTGTTCTGAAGATCCAGGTACCCTGTTCAGTCCTATCCGATCATCTGCTTTTAGTCCTCCAGGAGTTCCTTCTGCATCCGAGTGTACTTCTCATGCAGCGAGTCCTGGTGATATCCCTCCATTTAAGGACAGTTCTTATGACAAAGTAAGTGAATTTGCAAGCCGGGTGTGTAGTGACATGTTTGACACAGTCCTAAATACCAAACCTACCTCCAACATCGTAAGAAAAGAACAAGAGAAAATTCCCAAACTGAAACGTAAATCTCATGGCAAAGAGTTGGAACGGAAGTCGAAATCCAAACACAAATCCATTAAGGGAGGAATCCAGAAATTTGCTGCAGACCTGGTAGAGAAGAGTTTAGGCAACGCCTTTAAGGACTTGCAGAGAGGTGTTTCATCGTGCACCAGCGCACTGTGCCACCTAGCGGCAAGACTAACGTCATATGTTTTCCAAATGGCATTCTATGAAATTGGAAGAAGACAGGCATTCTCCATTAAGAAACGAGCCATTAATAGCCTAGCAAACCTGATGGTGAGCGAAGTCATTACAAGTGCTCTTCAAGATCTACGGTATATAAAGAAGCAGATGGTTACTAATGCAGTGACCCGTTTTGCTACAGACCTTGCGGAGGAGCTGGTTTTTGAAGGAATTATGGAAGTTTGTCAGTTTTCCCACCCGCCGACTCCTAGTGTTTCTTACTGCCAGTCCTTTGATTTTGAAGATGTAGTAGTTAGTTCCTATGCTAAAGATTTGTCAGAATCTGTAATTCAGGAAGCTTTTATTGAGCTCTCACAGGTGAATGTGGGTTTTACACCAGAAGCTGCAATAAGTGTTTCAATGGATAACCTAAAATATGTAAGCTCAGAAAGTATGATCCAGGCAAGTCTATCATCGCCCATATTCCCTGCTCCTAAAAGCCAAGAGGTCTCTCCTGCCGAACAGAAGTCTAAAATAGACTACACTGTTCAGTATGCTCTGTTCTTTACCTCTGGCCTGTTGAGCTCTGTGCCGGTGCCTGTAGCCGCTCAAGTCTTGAGCCAACAACCTATCACAAATGAGCAAACTGACATCTCGGCGAGCAAAATCCTCTATGCAGACAATGGAAAAAATTATCATATATCTACAAAAAACATTACTGATATGTCATCTGACCAAAAGATCATACTTGGTCCTAGTCAAGAAGATGGTGATGGGGTTAAATCCTTCTCTGTAACGATGGTGGATATGATTGTAAATGAAGCCTACGATGCTATAAAATCAGTCAAATCCGTGGACGATTATGCCGATATGATGACCAGTAAACTAATCAGCATGCCCTTGCAGGAGTCTTCATGGGATGGCTTTACATCACAATATCGTGTTCAAGACATGGACAGGACTCTTTTTAGGCACTCTATAGGTAAGAGCATTCAGACGTCTTCATACAGATTACAAGATGTGAAATCCAACAATTTAATTGACTACAATAAAAATCTGGCACCAGAACCAGGGATGATTTTTTATTCTCCAAAATCCTCAGAGCAGCAAAAAAGGATTTTTAGATGTCCCCATGAACATGTTCCAAGCCCATACTTTACTATCAAGCAGCTGGAGCAGGATTACAAGGGTGACCCTGCAGAGAGGCAACCTTTAGGCTCCTGTCCAGGAACATCCAATGCTTCATATAATACTGACCCTGTAACTTCCAGGAGAAATGTATATAGTACTGATGGAGCAGACCATTCATTTTTTCACTGTCTCCCTCACATTAACAGTTTCTCCTCTGTAATGTGTAGCTGTGGTGATAACTTCTTTGTTGAAGAAAAGCATAATCCAAAAGACTCTAATATGTCCAGACTTCCGGGTACACCACCTCCAACTCCTATGACTGGTTGTGACAGAAGCCCAGAAAGGAGTATGCGAAAGCTTAGCAAGAGACTGAAAGGACAACTAGCAAAAGAATTCTACCCGGCCACCCCACCTTCTACCCCTCACTTGTCTGTTCATGAACATGATAATGGTAGAAAAGATGATTTTATGCTTCGGCTCATGAGATCGTTGTCTGAAGAGGTGGAAAGCTCTAGCAGTGATGATAGCTCGGAAGAACTTGAGGTCTCAGAAGAAACATCTAGATATGCCGACTACTTATCCAGTAACATCATATCTATAGCCACTGACATGGCTGCTTACTCTTTAAATGATGACTCTTCACCGGGACCAACACCGAGGAATCTGTCACAGTTAAGTGTGCTGAGTGATAAATGGGGTTACCCGGCCTACATGAGAAATATCACAGAAGACCTTTTGGAGACTTTGTGCAAATATGCTAATAATGTTGCTGGTGAAGTCCTTAGTGAAGCCAAGGAAACTATAGGAAGCAGGAAGAACTCTTTGTGTGATGTAGATGATTTTAACTTGAAAAGAGACTATTGCCAGAAAGAAAGTACCTATAAGTATGGTGGTATGAGTTATAGGGCATCTGACCCTTCCACTCTTTCTTTACCTCTCAATAATGGTGGTGGTGGATTGACATCAAAGTACCCCAGCTGTGAAAGTGTGACCGAAGAATATGCCGATCACCTTATTCGAGTGCTCAAGATGGAAGGGGGGAATAGTGAATTAATTTTAGATCAATATGCGAGCCGGTTAGTTTATAGGGCTATGAAGTCTGGCCTCCAGCAGGCTTCCAAAACTATTAAAGTAAAATGTAATAAGAAGATTGTATCGAGACTGACGTCTGACGCTGGTACTAGCAAAGACATTCTCAGATTGTTAAACAGGACCCGCCATTCCGAGAATGACAAACGTAGACAAAGTAACGTTACCATTCATTCATTTGCTGAGGACTCTCTTCAGAAACCTGAATTCACTGGCCTACTCCATTTTGCCGAGTCCCTTGCTCAGACTATAACTTGTGATGTAAGAAGAAAGCTCAAAATGTCTGCTACATCTCTTCCCAAGTCGCTGACCGATTCTTGTCTCTACTCTAAATCCAAGAACGATTATGTCACTGGCGATCTTGTCAAATCCTCATTTCCGAAATCGCTCCTTCCATTACCTCACAAGCAGAAACTTTATCACAGTACCAGCAGCTTAAATGATCATGGTCTTAATGATGGCATTCTAAAGGCTATTGAGCAGTATGCTTGTAAAGTCGTAGATCGCTCCTTGGAAGTCAGCATGGAAGCAGCCAGGCAGCAAGCGATGGAGAAGAAGAAAAACAGTAAGGTTCCTCATGCTGGAAAATTAATCCATTCTTATGGAACTGCATGCAGGCTATGTAGTGCAATAGAGCAGCACGGCGGTTCAGTGTCGTCTTGTCACTTCTTGCTGGGACATGATAGCTCCAGAAAAGTGAAACCGTGCTCTAAGTCCAGACAAAACTCCTGTCAGAAATCCAAACTATTTCATCTTAACGTCCCTAAAATCCACATTGACCTTGATAAAAGGACAATGTTTGCGGATAAAATTGTAAGTGCAGCGCTTGAGAAAGCGGAACGGGAGCTGAGCAACACCAGTCTGGGAGCCGACAGCGGCATTGGACACAACGGAATAAGCTTTGCTGAAAGTCTTACTGCAGAAATCATGATGTCTGCTATGAAGAATTTTGGGCATGTCAGTATAAGGTAACTTTAGTTTCTGCCATGTTGAATTTTTGAAATGTATTTTTTTAAAATTGTTACGTATGAAAGTGTTTAAGAGTATAAAGCAGGGCAAATTGTAATTTGGATTGAGAAATATCCAAATGTTAAGATATTAAAGATGTCGTCTAAAAGGGAGAAATGATGGCAAAGGGCATAGAGTGGTTAAAAAAAAATAAGTAGTTTGTCACAACAATCCACTGTCGCTCTTGCTCTGAGATTACATAGGTCCCCGCTGGTCTCTGCCTGCTGCTCCTGACTCAAGATGTAGGAAATACGCTCAACCAATCATTGGATAAGGCTGTGACCAGTGATCTTCTGTGAGGGCATTTTATTTTAGCATGTACAATGTCAAAACAGAAGCACCAAGAAGAGGCTGATGGTAGACCTGTAAAGCATTTAAAGGGCTTGTCCGATCTAAATTCACAAGTCTGCAGTTACATTGAGTGACACAAAGTGACTGCAGACTTGTGAATCGTCACATCACACGCCCATCTAGTCAGAATGTGGCCGGCAATATACATATCACATACTCGTGGCCACGGGACCACTGTTCCCGGCTCTGACACCGATGAATCCTCGCAATGCGTGCTATTGTGCGGATTCACGAGTCTGCAGCCACATAGAGCAACTGCAGACTTGTCGATTTAGACTGAACCCCCCCCTTTAAACAGGAGCTGTAGGGGACCAGTGCGTTATGACTTATTTTCAAGCCTTTCTGAACTCCTTGTCATGATATCTTCCCTGAACAACCCATATAAAATATATATATATATATATATATATATATATATATATATAACAATTCCAAATGTTGTTTATTTCTAGGGTTAGTGCCAGTCAAATTTCATATCCCAGTCCACTGGATTGGTTAGGAGAAATGCCTCTTACCTGACGGAATTTTTTTGGCTTGGCGTAGTGTAACACCACAACGTTGACACACATGACGTCACACCAGGCCAACCAAAAAAGAGCCGAAGTTGCCATTGGGTAAGGGGTGGATTTCACTCGCTAGTCCAGTGGCCACCAACCGCTGTTACTTACAAGTCAATTCTCACTAACTCTAGTTATTTACAGTTTCCTTGTTAAAGTGAGTTTGTTAGCACAAAATAACCTTTCCAACTAAGCACGGGATCTCGGTGCAGCCAAGCAGTTCCACCTTCCCAACAACTTTTCCATCAGTCTCTGCCCTTCTCTTTCCAATAAAAAGGGGAACAGAAATAGATAAAAACCCCTAAATGACAAGGAGCACTGAACTGCTTGGCCACGGCAAGGGTACACTGAGCACCTGTACTTGGTTTGAACATTAATTTTATTCTAACAGACACCTTTTTAAACTCTTCCAAACAGTGAATTTACAACCATCCTGCTTTGTCTGTTCTTACTGTGGTTGGCATAACTCTTGACGCTGGGTGGGTCATGGTTTATCCTTTGCCTTTTTCACTTTCTTGGGCATTATTTAAATTTTAAAGATAGTTACATAGGTCGAGAAAAGTCCATCTAGTTTAACCTTCCTCCACCAATTATACGTTTTGACATTAAGTCCTTTACAACCAACAATGTTGTGTGCACTGAGGAAATCATCCAGCCCTTTTTTAAAAACTGTTATACCATCTGCCATTACTGCCACTTGTGGTCGGGCATTCCACAGTCTGACTGCTCTAACTGTAAAGAACCCCTTCCTACTTAGCTGTCGGAATCGCTTTTCTTCTACTCGTAGTAAATGTCCCCACGTCCTTAGTTTTTGGAAGGAATATGTCATGTGCCAGTCCTTTTTATATTGACCACACATGTATTTATACATATAAATGAGCTCTCCTCTGAGATGTCTTTTTTTTCCAGGCTAAACATATTCTAACTTTTTCAACCTGTCATCATATGGGAGGCCTTCCATCCCTTGTAGTAGTCTAGTTACCCGTCTTTGAACTGACTCTAACTTCTGAATGTCCTTTTTAAAATGTAGAGCCCAAAACTGGATCCCATATTCTAATGTGACCTTACAAGTGATTTATAGAGGGGCAACAATATGTTGGGATCACCGGATCTAATCTCTTTACACCCTAAAATCTTGTTTGCTTTTGCAGCTGCTGCTTGACATTGATCTCTGCTGCTCAGCTTACTTTTAATCAGGATACCCAAGTCCTTCTCCTGTTCTGTAGTCCCGAGTTTACTTCCATTTAGTGTACAACCCCTGGCAAAAATGATGGACTCACCTGGCTCTGAGGATGTTCATTCAGTTGTTTACTTTTGTTTAAAAAAATCAGATCACAGACATGGCACCAAACTAAAGTCATTTTAAATGTCAACTTTCTGGCTTTAAGAAACACTAAAAAAAAATCATGAAAACATAAAGTGCTAGCCAATAACTGTCACTTTTCAAAAACAGGGGGAAAGATTATGAATCACTCAATTATGAGGAAAAAATTATGGGATCATAAAAAACAAACAAAAGAACACTCCAATACATCACTAGTATGTTGTTGCACCACCTCTGGCTTCTATAACAGCTTGCGGTCTCTGAGGCATGGACTTAATGAGTGACAAACAGTACTCTTCATCAATCTGGCTTCAACTTTCTCTGATTGCTGTTGCCAGATCAGCTTTGCAGGTTGGAGCCTTGTCATGGACCATTTGCTTCAACTTCTACCAAAGATTTTCAATTGCATTGAGATCCGGACTATTTGTAGGCCATGACATTGACCTTATGTGTCTTCTTTAAAGGAATGTTTTCAGTTTTTGCTCGATGGCAGGATGCATTATCATCTTGATAAATGACTTCATCATCTCCAAACATCCTTTCAATTGATGTGATAAGAAAAGTGTCCATAATTTCAATGTAAACGTGGGCATTTATTGAAGATGTAATGACAGCCATCTCCCCAGTGCCTTTACCTGACATGCAGCCCCATATCTTCAATGACTGTGGAAATTTACATGTTCTCTTCAGGCAGTCATCTTTTAATTGATTAGCTTTTCTGTATGTAAATCCCATTTCTGTTAGGCGGTTTCTTACAGTTCGGTAACAGACATTGACTCCAGTTTCCTCCCATTCGTTCCTCATTTGTTTTGTTGCGCATTTCCTGTTTTGGAGACATATTGCTGTAAGTTTCCTGCCTTGACGATTTGATGTCTTCCTTGGTCTACCAGTATGTTTGCCTTTAACAATTTTCCCATGTTGTTTGTATTTGGTTCAGATTTTAGACACAGCTGACTGTGAACATCCAACATTTTTTGCAACATTGCGTGATGATTTACCCTCTTTTAAGATTTTGATAATCCTCTCCTTTATTTCAATTGACATCTCTCGTGTTGGAGCCATGATTCATGTCAGTCCACTTGGTGCAACAGCTCTCCAAGGTGTGATCACTCCTTTTTAGATGCAGACTAATGAGCAGATCTTATTTGATGTAGGTGTTAGTTTTGGGAATGAAAATTTCCAGGGTGAATCCATAATTTTTTCCTCAGAATTGAGTGATTTCATAATTTTTCCCCCTGTTTTGGTCTTGAAAAGTAACAGTTACTGGCTAGCACATTATGTTGTCATGATTTTTTTTTTTTTTTTTTTTTTTTTTTTAGTGTTTCTTAAAGCCGGAAAGTTGACATTTGAAATGATTTTAGTTTTGCGCTATGTCTGTGATCTGCTTTTGAAACAAAAAAAACAACTGAATGAACATCCTCAGAGCCATGTGATTCCATAATTTTTGCCAGGGGTTGTATATTACTTCACCCTAGCTGCATTACTTTACATTTATCAACATTAAATCTTATTTGCTAAGTATCTGCCCATTCTGACATCTTATTCAGATTGTTTTGTAATATTGTACTATCAAGGTCCGTTTTTAATATCCTACATAGTTTGGTGTCATCAGCAAAGACTGACATTGTAAAATCAATCCCATCCACAAGTTCATTAAAAAAGAGATTTAAAAGAATCTGTCCTAGCACAGATCCCTGCGGCACCCCACTGCTGACTACAGCCCATTTAGAGAATGTACCATTTATGACTACTCTTTTGATTCCTTTTGTTTAGCCAATTCCTTACCCAGTTGCATATAGTTTCCCCTAGTCCCTGCTTCTGGAGCTTCAGTATAAGGATATTATGTGGTACAGTATCAAATGCCTTTGCAAAGTCCAAATAAATCACATCAGCTGCATTACCAGTGTCCAGATTTGCACTTACCCCCTCATAGAAACCCAACATGTTTGTTAGACACGACTTATCTTTCATGAATCCATGCTGTCAATTATTATATTTTCTGCAATATATTTTTGCATGTCATTCCTTAAAATGCCCTCAAAAACTTTGCATACTACTAATGTCAGGCTTACTGGATGGTAGTTACCTGGATCCACCCTCTTACCTTTCTTAAATATCGGTACCACATCAGCACTCCTCCAATCCGGAGGCACCAACCCTGTGACAAGCAAGTCTAAGTAGATGAAATACAGTGGTCTGTCAATTAATGAGCTCAATTTCCTCAATATTCGTGGATGAATGCCATCTGACCCGGATGATTTGACAATGTTTAATTTACTCAGATGCAGGCGTACTTCCTCTTGTGTTAAATTAATTATATCAGGTGGTGAACTTTTGATTTTTGACTTGCTGAATGATCCCTGGAACAGTCCGTTCCTTGGTGAACACTGATGAGAAGTGCCTGTTTGTCTCATTCTTTTCTTTGTCCTCTATAACTAACTTATTATATTTTAAGGGGCCGATACTATCCTTTGTATTCCTTTTGGCATTAATGTATTTATAAAAGATATATTTTTGCATTTTATACACCAGTCTTTTCCAACATAACATCTAACCAGCACCCAACTGGTCAAATTAGACATTAAAGACTTTGTATTCACATAATTGGATGCATCTCTGTTTACTCTGGGTTTAGTTCTATTGGCAAAGATGGCTTCCAGTCAGTAGACTCTGTGACCAGTCAACAAACCAGTGTCAGCGCAGGTGATGACAGCACCGGCAGCTGGTCTAATTTGAGCTTTGAAGATGAGCACCAGGATGAATGCAGCAGTTTTCTTCATCTTAGTGACAGGTAAGTGTCAATTATATAATCTACAGACAAATTTGAGATTGACTGCATTACTTATTTTGTACAAATACAATTTACAGTCTGCAGAATTGAAGGCAGCTCTGGATTATAGGCCACAACTTTGTTTTCTTGGCCATGTCAGCTCAAAAACACAGTGGTAATTTGCTCATTGGCATTTTAGCCTGCTGTAAGCTCAATTTGCCTTCCTAAAAGATGACAAAAACATAACATTTAGATATGTTCTGACTTAAGCGGGCTTTACACGCTACAATAAATCTTACGATGTGTCGGCGGGGTCATGTCATAAGTGACGCACATCCGGCATCGTAAGTAATATTGTAGCGTGTAAAACCTACGTGCGATTGAACGAAAAAACGTTCATCGCATGCACGTCGTTCAAAAGCTAAAAATTGTACGTTGGGTTGTTCAATGTTCCCGAGGTAGCACACATCGCAGTGTGTGACACTCCAGGAACGATGAACAGATCTTACCTGCGTCCCACGGCTCCCGCCGGCAATCCGGAAGGAAGGAGGTGGGTGGGATGTTTACGTCCCGTTCATCTCCGCCCCTCCACTTCTGTTGGCCGACTGCCGCGTGACGCCGAACGTCCCTCCCACTCCAGGAGGTGGATGTTTATCGCCCACATCAAGGTCGTATGGAAGGGTAAGTACGTGTGACGGGAAATAATCGTTTGTGCGACAAATTGAACTTGCCGCACATACGATGGGGGCGGGTACGATCGCATGCGATATCGAATGCGTAATTGTACCGTGTAAAGCAGGCTTTAGGGTTGTAATTTCCTATATGCAAATAGGTTGAAGCTTGTCATCTCTGTTTTCAAGTCCCATCCGTTTGTTTGGATGAATCCATTTTTAGGGTTAAGGTATGTTTACACACAGCTTTTTCTGCAGAAAAACACTATGTAAAATATGCATATTTTTACACTTTGTTTTGTGTTTTTTTTTTACGTGTGTTTTGCAAACTTTTTACTTGTATTTTCTTTTTTAATTAATTTGAATGGGTAAAAAGAATTTACATGATGCAGATTGCAAAGAACGCTCAAATAATGCAAGGAAAAATGACTCTGCATGTGAATGAGACTTAAAAAAAAAAAAAAAAAAAAAAATCGAATTTTCTTTGCCGATACTGTAAACTGCATCTTATTTCTGCCCAAAAAAAGTGCTGAAAAAAAACCACTGCAAAAATGCTGTGTGTGAATATACCCTTACTGTATAAGGATGTCGGCAAGAGTTTGGAGCCTAGTGTTTGGTGTATACACATGGGAAAGCTTCTACTAAATGTATTTCATAGTATCATAGTATAGTTTTTAAGGTTGAAGGGAGACTCTAAAGGCCCCGTCACACAGAGATAAATCTTTGGCAGATCTGTGGTTGCAGTGAAATCATGGACATATTGTTCCATTTGTACACAGCCACAAACCTGGCACTGATTGTCCACAATTTCACTGCAACCACAGATCTGTCGCAGATTTATCTCTGTGTGTGACAGGACCTTTAGTCCATCTAGTTCAACCCGTAGCGTAACATGTTGATCCAGAGGAAGGCAAAAAAAAACCAAAACAAAAAACCAATGTGGCAAACAAGCTCCAACGGGGAAAAAAAAATCCTTCCTGACTCCACATACGGCAATCAGACTAGTTCCCTGGATCAACACCCTGTCATAAAATCTAATATACATAACTGGTAATATTACATTTTTCAAGAAAGGCGTCCAGGCTCTGCTTAAATGTTAGTAGTGAATCACTCATTACATCATCATGCGGCAGAGAGTTCCATAGTCTCACTGCTCGTACAGTAAAGAATCCTCGTCTGTGATTATGATTAAACCTTCTTTCCTCAAGACGTAGCAGATGCCCCCGTGTTCCAGTCGCAGGCCTATTTATAGCACTCAGGATTGAAAGTCTATTAAAGGGGTTATCCGGCTTCTTTGACATTTTTTTTTTTTATTTCCCTATTGGGCTACATTGGGGCAGGTAAGTAGATAGAGACCACTTACCTGCCCTGCTGTCAGCCCCTCTCCCCCGGCTCAGAGCGGTCATGTGACCGCTCCTGCCGCGATTTTGCTGCTTCCGGTCATTTCATGTCTACATGGGCAGGGCCATGTTGACATGCAAATGTGGAACAGCATGTCGCCTCCCTGCTGGGTGTCTACAGTGCGAGGAGTCACCGCCCCCTTCCCTGCACCCTCCCACACATTCCCCCCGCACCTCCAGTAACCTCCCCCTGCACTGCTGTGGGGTCCGTGACCTGGGGGCGGGGCCTGGCGGCAGCTGCCGTGGTGTCAGCTCCAGCACCGGGCCCCCTGCCCAGGATCGCACATTCAAATGTACCGGCATCACAGATCACAGATGCCGGTACATTTGAAAGTGCTGATGAGAAGCAGCGCAGCGCTACTTCTCATCACTGTCCCTCCGGCTGTCTGTGCTCTCTTCAGCACAGTGGTGACGTCACTACTGTGCTGAAGAGAGCACAGACAGCGTGCGAAAGTGCAGGAGCGGCGGGGACCGAGGACAGGTGAGTATGTACTCCACATGTGTTCCCTATGGGGGGGTGCAGAGCCATATGTGTGCGTGTGCAGAGCCATATGTGTGCGTGTACGGTGCAGAGCCATATGTGTGCGTGTGCGGTACAGAGCTATATGTGTGCGGTACAGAGCCATATGTGTGCGGTGCAGAGCATACGTGTGCGGTGCATAGCCATATGTGTGCGTGTGCGGTGCAGAGCCCGATGTGGGGCTGTTATTTGCAGTTCTGTAGTGATACCAGGTCAGGTGCTGGGGAAGAATACTGGCATGGAATGTGTGCAGGGGGCGGGCAGAGGGCGGGGCTGGACACTGGGTTGGGGCTGGACACTGAGGCCGGGCGGTGACAGCTCTGACTGAGGTTTTGCACAGGAAGTGGTCATGTTTGCTGGAGCTTAATGTAAACAAGAGCTGCAGAGAATAAAGGGATAATTCAAGAGGAACAAAAGTTAGAAAACAAAAAATAACAATGTAGGTGTGATTTATATGACAATACAGCACAGATAAACTCAACATTTTTTGTTAAGCTAATGTCGGACAACTCCTTTAAGTGGTATACGTAAGGAGATACTCCGAATGTCTACACCTTACGGAAGGCTCTAACCTGATGTGAAGGGAGTATAACGCTATGTTTGAGGGTAACAATATAGTTCTGCCAGTGATCATCAACACAATCAGGGTGCTTGTATAATTGGGTGATCTTAGCTACAGTACTGTACATGGCAGGAGAATAAAGTTGTATGCTACAATCCTTCCGTTAAAAAATTAAAAAAAACAAACAAACCAAAATACTTGGTTGATTCCATTTACACTAAATACTTTGTCTATTATCTCATGTTGGTTTTTAAGATCTCTGTAGCAACTGAATAGAAACCTGAAATGTTCAACCCTCACATGTTCAACAATGTCAGATAGTTTTGGCCTTTACGACAAAACTTTTTGTCCCCCTTTTTATAGTTGTGATTGTGTTCCTAGGGTCATAACTTTTATGTTTTTTAGTTTACTTCTGAATGAGGATTAATTTTTTTCATATAAAATTTATATCTGTGCTGTTCACAAGTACCATTTCTTAATTAACTATTGTAAAGGGTGTTATCTGGGATTTTTTTTTCCTATTGGCCTAAGAACTTACAGGCAGGTAGTTGCTATTCTGCCTGATGCCGATCTCTATTGGCTCAACATGGTGACAGACCACTCTTGCGTCTTGTGGATTCCGCTGGCATTGCGTTGACAGAGCAGCTGCTTCACTTCCGCTCTGCTGTTGTGACAGGGAGTTCATACAGACGTCATGCTGGCTCCCTTCTGCCTAACTGCGTGGTGACGGCTGTTAATCTGCAAGACATTTGCAGTCACTCCCTTTCCACAATATTGAAGAGGAAGAGCTGCTCTTTCAGTGTGAAGCAGTAGAATCGGACTGTGACTTCTCTGTGCTGGTGCCGGGAGGCTCAATTAGATGCCTCACTGATATTACATGATGGAAAACTATTTGCCTGCCGGTATTTCTCAGCATTGAGGACACCAAGAAATGGGCAATGCAGTGGTCAGCCGAAGAAACTGAGCGCTGCAGATGACAGATGCTGACTTTCCTTAAAAATCGGAAGTTGGCCAGCGGTACCATCAGCTCAAAACTGGCAGCAAATTGTGGGACCCATCTACTGCTCGGAGACGTCTGGCCAGAAGTGGTCTTCATGGTAGAATTGCAGCCAAAAGTCATACCTTCAACATGGATACAAGCCATAAATTGCTGGAATTGACAGTAGCTCCCATCCCAGTAGATGTATATTACCACCTGCTCTCTCTGAAAATGACACCGGCACGACTAGACTATTGTGCCTTTGGTATCTATGGGATTTTCATGTACAGCATTTTACTGGAAGACGTTAATACCAAAGGGTACTAAACAGTCAGCACAAGTCATTTGCTGTAATATACATATATTGAGCTGCACATTTGGGTAATGATCTAAGCAGATTTACATCCTCTTGAAGTAAACAATGAAAGCTCCCATTTAATATCAGAGGTCTTGAAAAACTTTCCAAATTAATACACAAATTTTATTATTGTGCTAGTTGTGCTTGTGAATAAAAAGGGACTTCTAATTTTCCACTAATAGCCACCCTGTAAATAACTAAGCACCATTAGTTTGGCTCTGGAAACCCCTGAAGCGGCTGTTCTTGCAGAGGGAAGCCATAGTTTGTTCATCAGCAGTGACTGGCCTCGGCGACAACCTTATGCCTGTATATAACAATTCTCATGAGAAATCCAAAATGCTTGTCCCTGCAGTCAGGGCACTTTAACCTATACATTGTTAATGTTGCCTCTTCGCTAGGACGTCTTTTTTGTGATTCCATGCATTTTATGGCCAGTGCTTTATAAAGAAGGCCTGTTGTATCATGTGATATATGTTGTATGTTCTACACCTAAAACGTGATCCAGTCAATATTGTCTTCTGGTAGTAATGGTAACAGCAGTAGCTGGAGCAGTCTGGGTTTGGAGGGAGACATGTGTGAAGAGAATTTATCCTTCCCACCATCAGACAGGTTGGTTTAGATAGCAGCGGTGCATGCAAATCGGTGATTTCTGGACTATGCATGAAGTGGATCTAATGCATGTTTGATCTGTCCATTAATAATGTGCATGCGTTCCTCCTATATGTGAGTGGCTTTGTTAATAATCTTATAGTTTGTCTCTAGATGTTTATTAGTAATGACATTATGTAAAATAAATAAGTGTTAACAAAAACCCTGTAAGAAATACAAACAGCCATGAAAGGAGGACCAGCAGTGGTCCAAGTAGACCACAATGTATAGCACCATTGGGGGTGGGAAAAATGTATAGATTAGAAAAAAATGCTTTGCGTTCTAGGTTGAAGGGGCTACTCATTCTGTAGGTGTTTGAGCCCCATTAGTGGATATAGACAATATATAGGAAAGATGAGCGATCAGGGCTATACTATATATTTCTGACATGAGATCTGAATGTTCAGTACAGCCAAACACATGTTACTACCATAGGTGAATCATGGCTGATGACTATTGTGATGAACGTAGGGACACCAAAGGCACCAGTCTCACCCTTACATGACAGTATAAAGTATGCCCGGTGCTCAGAAATCACCACTGATGGTAGTATATTTAGTGGAACATTATAACCCTGCCTTCATAATTTGGCGGGCTGTCACCTAAAACTACAGGTCATATACCTATTGCACAATTTTTATATGTTGATTGCACATAATTAATGAGATGTAGTTAACTTAATTAGCCAAATATGTTTTACTGGTAAACCTTTTAACTGTATTGGAAAGTATTGTTAAAGTGAATCTGTCAGCAGGTTTTTACTATGTAATCTGACAGCAGCATAATGTAGAGACAGAGAGCCTGATTCTAGTGATGTATCACTTAGTTTACTGGATGCAGCAGTTATAATAGATCAGCTTGCTCTGCTGCAGATTTAGCAGAGCTCTGGATCCTGAGACCTGTTTAATCCTGCACACACGACTGATCAGCACCTTTCTGTGTACATTCTTTACTGACAGCTGCTAATCAGTCCTGGGGGCGTGATTGGACTACTAGACATGATGCAGCTTGTCCTGTAGTGATAATCTCCTGATGATAAAACACTGATTATATTGAAACCGCAAACACATACCAGTAATTGACACTTCCCTGTATTCAAGGTCTCTGCTCCTATATCATTGTGCTCTCAGATTACATTACAAAAATCTTGTGACAGATTCCCTTGTTCATTTTCATTCAGTTGGATTGTGTTTTTATATAGGAAATACCATACCAAATGGTTCATTATTATTATTATTATTATTATTATTATTATTATTATTATTATTATTATTATTATTTATTTATTTATATATTTGCAGCAACATTTTGTTAAAAAACACATCTTGCAACAATTTTCATCAGTGGTTGCAAAAAAAACGAGCCACAACCTGTGAAAGCAGCCCTAGACTTCTACTCCCTATACAAATTTTACTTTTTTCTTAATTTAACTACTTAAAAGGAAATGTACAAACACTATTACTCTGCAGATATGGGGTTATCTGCAAGTTAATAGCATTTGAATCCTGCCTTGCACCTGCACATTCAATTCCACTGCCGGGAGGAAATAGAGGTAGTGCTGTGACAGATTCAATTACCGCTCAGTGTATAGTGAGCGGTGGCTGTAACAGTGCCTCGCACTGACTGACAGCTGGTTCTAATACTGAGCGGCTGTCAGTCAGTGCAGGGGGTGTGGTGACAGCTGCTGCTCACTATACACAAAGCGGTGACTGAACCCCTGCCACGTGACTGAAACCCAAATGCTGCTGGGAGAAATAAAGTTCTTTTCACCTCGGCAGCGGAATTTAATATGATGATGCCAGGCAGGATTCAGACACTGTTGACCTGCAGGTTAACCCCCATATCTGCAGGTTAATAGCGTTTTTACAGGTGACAGGTTCCCTTTACACAAACCTGATCTGTTTACCTACTAACTAGGTTTTGTTTTGTTTTAATTTAACCTAAAAGTGTTGCATGAGTATCTTTGTGAAAGATTTTTGTTCTGTTAATAATTTTTTGGCTGTTGAACCTTAGTGACGGCACAGAAGATAAAGATGAAGACCCAAAAATAACCGCAGAAGGTATTTTTGTTTTTTGTTTTTTTTCCTGTTGTGCTAAATTTATATTTAAGTTTGATAATGTATATACATTTAATATTTAAGTGAAACTGAGGAGAAGAGCAGAAGAGTATGCAAACATTCTGCAATGTAAGCTAGAGGCTAAAGGCCACGTCTCACTAAGCGACATCGCTAGCAACATCGCTGCTGAGGCACGACTTTTGTGACGTTGCTAGCGATGTTGCTGTGTGTGACATCCAGCAACAACCTGGCCCCTGCTGTGAGGTCGCTGGTTGTTGCTGAATGTCCTGGACCATTTTTTAGTTGTTGCTGTCCCGCTGTGAAGCACAGATCGCTGTGTGTGACAGCGACAGAGCAACAACTGAATGTGCAGTGAGCAGGAGCCGACTTCTGCGGACGCTGGTAACCACGGGAAATATCGGGTAACCAAGAAGCCCTTTCCTGATATTTACGTTCGTTACCAGCATCCGCCGCTCTCACGCGGCGAGTGCCGGCTCCCAGCACACATAGCCATACTACACATCGGGTAATTAACCCGATGTGTACTCTGGCTAGGAGTGCAGGGAGCCAGCGCTAAGCGGTGTGCGCTGGTAACCAAGGTAAATTTCGGGTTGGTTACCCGATATTTACCTTAGTTACCAAGCGCAGCATCGCTTCCACACGTCGGCTGGGGGCTGGTCACTGCTTGCTGGTGAGATCTGCCTGTGTGACAGCTCACCAGCAACCCGTGTAGCGACGCTCCAGCGATCCCTGCCAGGTCAGGTTGCTGGTGGGATTGCTGGAGCGTCGCTTAGTGTGACGGTACCTTAAGGCCACATTCAGGTGTTGGTGATTTTCTTGTATGGGAAAAACTGTCTACATTTCATCAGTGAGTTTGATCGGAGCTCCATCAGGGTTTCGTCAGCATGATCATTTTTGCCATCAGTTTGTTGAGTTTCATAAATTTAAACTTCGTAAACTGAAGAAAAAGACTGTTTCTCAAGCTTTTTAAGAAAATCATGACAAACAGTCTTTTTCTTTAGTTTATGACATTTTAAATTTATGAAACTCAACAAACTGATGGCTAAAACGTCTTAAGAAAAATCGCCCGTAAAAGAAGTGAGCGCACATGGATCAAGGAACAAGGATCAACAATAACACCCATGGTGGATTAAGATTAGATCCACACATATAGGAGCAAAAACAAGGATCAACAATAATAACACCCATGGTGGATTAAGATTAGATCCACACATATAGGAGCAAAAACAAGGACCAACAATTAATAACACCCATGGTGGATTAAGATTAGATCCACACATAAAGGAGCAAAAACAAGGATCAACAATAATAACACCCATGGTGGATTAAGATTAGATCCACACATATAGGAGCAAAAACAAGGATCAACAATAATAACACCCATGGTGGATTAAGATTAGATCCACACATATAGGAGCAAAAACAAGGATCAACAATAATAACACCCATGGTGGATTAAGATTAGATCCACACATATAGGAGCAAAAACAAGGATCAACAATAATAACACCCATGGTGGATTAAGATTAGATCCACACATATAGGAGCAAAAACAAGGACCAACAATAATAACACCCATGGTGGATTAAGATTAGATCCACACATAAAGGAGCAAAAACAAGGATCAACAATAATAACACCCATGGTGGATTAAGATTAGATCCACACATATAGGAGCAAAAACAAGGATCAACAATAATAACACCCATGGTGGATTAAGATTAGATCCACACATATAGGAGCAAAAACAAGGACCAACAATAATAACACCCATGGTGGATTAAGATTAGATCCACACATAAAGGAGCAAAAACAAGGATCAACAATAATAACACCCATGGTGGATTAAGATTAGATCCACACATAAAGGAGCAAAAACAAGGATCAACAATAATAACACCCATGGTGGATTAAGATTAGATCCACACATATAGGAGCAAAAACAAGGATCAACAATAATAACACCCATGGTGGATTAAGATTAGATCCACACATATAGGAGCAAAAACAAGGACCAACAATAATAACACCCATGGTGGATTAAGATTAGATCCACACATAAAGGAGCAAAAACAAGGATCAACAATAATAACACCCATGGTGGATTAAGATTAGATCCACACATATAGGAGCAAAATCTAGGACAACTCTTCTGATCATTTTTTTCACTCCTCTGTCTGAAATCTTGCAGGGAGCACCTGGTTATGGCCAGTTTATGGTAAAATTATGTTTTCTCCACTTGCAAATTATGGTAGTTTACAAATCTTTCTGTAACTAATGCCATCAGTATGTCTTGCGACGATAAAGTTGTGAAGGTCTTGAAACTGCTCACTGGTTTTACCCATCATGAGATGTTTCTTGTGTGACACCTTGGTAATGAGACATCTATTTATAGGCCATCAGTAAGTTGAACTGGCTGTAATTATTTTTCACTAAGTGGTAGGATTGCTTTCTAATTACTGATAGATTTCAGTTGGTGTCATGACTTTCTATGGCTTTTTGATCCTCTTTCTTCATGTGCTCAATACTTTTTCACTGTGTTAGTACACATCACTAAATTTATGATTTGATTTGTTTGCCTGTGCAGATTTGATTGTTTGGTACTGACATCTTATGAGAAATTCGTGTCAATTGCATCTTTAGAGATTTTTTATATATATAATATATATCTCTATCAGGAAATTGGTGAAGTGTGCAATACTTATTTCCCCCACTGTATGTGTGTGCATGTACAGCGCTTAGCACTCACATAGACAAACTCACAGGTTCATGTGCTTGATGGACGTTACACCTAAGTTGGTACAAGTCCTTTAATAGTTTATGAATTCAGCCAATTTTAGTGCTTCCAGTTTGTATGTTTACCCGAAATTTGTGTGGAGTGGAGCCTGGGTTTCTCCTGGTGCAGGACAGTACCTGACTTCATGTGTCATCAATGGCTAGATATGCCCGGATAACGAAGATTGGTCCTTACGTTCTCCAGACCTGAATCCAATTGAGAACTTTTGGTACATTGTTTCGGTGCATCCGACATTTTTGAAGTAGCACCACAGACTCGTCAAGGAGTTCACTGTGGAAAGATACCCGGAGGACGCCATCTGCCAGCTCATCAGCAGTATGCCCACACATTGCTGAGGGTATCAACGGCACGTGGGGGCCATGCACACATGGAGTTATCCTGACTAATATTCATCCAGACTGGATCTGCCTGTGTTTTTAAGTTCTTTGATGTTCCAGATGATTTTGACTCTAGGCTTTAATTGGTTGATGATCTTGGGTTTCCATTGACCTTTGATGCATCATAAATTGTGTAATTCTTGCAGATCAAAATATCAGTAAAGATTTTTATCTTGATCCAGTGTCCTAATTAAGTATTCTTTTTTTGGGGACGGGTGACCTAATTTTTGGTAGCAGTGTACACTCTACTCAGATTCAGTCAAATGCTGTAAAAATAGGACATTTTGTTGCAAAACCGAAGGATGGCGACGAAAACAAACCACAAAAGAAACTCTATAGCTTCTTGAGATAAAGTAATAGAATATTCTGAAATGGCCGAGTCCGTTATCTGACCTCAACCTGAGTGCACATAATTATCACTTACTGCAGACAGAGCTGTATGATAAAAAGACAACAATGCGCATTTAAAGAGTGTGGAAGTAAAGTATTACAGACCATGCGCCATATTTGTACTTATTGTGTTTTGTCTAATTACTTTTGGTTGTGATTTTTTTTCTATTCACTCAGACTAAAATAGAGAATAAAGGCTTCTTCACATGTTTTCACCAAGGAAATAATGCAGTGTTTTACTGTACCAGTAAAGTGAATGAGATTTCTGAAATCTCGTGTCCATGCTTTTTTTCAGTGTTTTTTTTTCAAGTGTTTTTGAGTGTTTTTGCTTCAGTTTTTCACCTATTCAAATGAGCAGGTTAAAAAACGCATACCAAAAGGTGCATATTTAATGCAGCATTTTTCCAGTTGACACCCTTTGTTTTTTTTTGTTTTGTTTTTTTTTATTCCTTCAAATATTAACATATTAACTCCTAAACAATGAATAAATTCAGTATAAAGTAGAAAACAAAAAAGTTTGAACAGAATAAAGTTTAAATCACACCCCCCTTTTAACACAATAAAAAATAACTAAAATACATGTATGTATGTACCGTATTTTTCGGACAATAAGACGCACTTTTTTCCCCCAAATGTTGGGGGTGCGTCTTATGGTCTGACTATAGGGCTGCGGCTGGGAATGAGGGTGCTGCGGGTCATCGGGGGCACGAGCAGGCAGCAGCAGCGCCTGCCGTGACCACGTGGGCCCGCTCATTACATATGCACGCCCATCCTCCCGCCCATCTCTCAGTGCAGAAGCCGGCGCTGACAGGTGGGCGGGAGGACGAGCGGGGACGCGCGCATAGCAAAGAGCCGGTCCGCATGATCACCCCTGGTAATTACAGCCTGGAGTGATCATGTGCGGCTGTATTCACTGCCCCCCGCGCGTCATCATCAGCGCGGGGTGCAGTGAATCAGTACACTCACCCGTCCCCGTGTGTGGAGCCGCCCCCCTGCTGCACGCGATGTCTTCCTGTCTGTGCCGGTCAGCTGATCTGTGCTGAGCTGGTCAGCTGATCGGCACAGACAGGAAGACATCGCGTGCTGCAGGGGAACGGCTCCACACACACAGGTCAGTGGCGCAGAGATGAAGATGATCGGTGCTGGAGGGAGTGAGGAAGAGTTGAGTATAAACGTTTATTTTTTTTCTCTGTGCTATAGGATACAGGCCATATACCAGGATGGTATATGAGCACGATGGGGGCATATAGCAGGATGGGGGTATATGAACAGGATGGGGGGGTATGTGAACAGGATGGGGGGGTATGTGAACAGGATGGGGGGGTATGTGAACAGGATGGGGGGGGGTATGTGAACAGGATGGGGGGGTATGTGAACAGGATGGGGGGGTATGTGAACAGGATGGGGGGGTATGTGAACAGGATGGGGGGGTATGTGAACAGGATGGGGGGGTATATGAACAGGATGGGGGGGGTATATGAACAGGATGGGGGGGGTATATGAACAGGATGGGGGGGTATATGAACAGGATGGGGGGGTATATGAACAGGATGGGGGGGTATATGAACAGGATGGGGGGGTATATGAACAGGATGGGGGGGTATATGAACAGGATGGGGGGTATATGAACAGGATGGGGGTATATGAACAGGATGGGAGTATATGAACAGGATGGGGGTATATGAACAGGATGGGAGTATATGAGCAGGCAGGATGGGGGTATATGAACAGGATGGGGGTATATGAACAGGATGGGAGTATATGAACAGGATGGGAGTATATGAGCAGGCAGGATGGGGGTATATGAACAGGATGGGAGTATATGAGCAGGCAGGATGGGGGTATATGAACAGGATGGGGGTATATGAGCAGGCAGGATGGGGGTATATGAACAGGATGGGAGTATATGAGCAGGCAGGATGGGGGTATATGAACAGGATGGGGGTATATGAACAGGATGGGAGTATATGAGCAGGCAGGATGGGGGTATATGAACAGGATGGGAGTATATGAGCAGGATGGATGGGGGGTATACCAATAGGATGGGTGTATTTCAATAGGATCGGGTTATATGAACAGGATGGGGTATATTAACAGGATGGGAGTATATGAGCAGGATGGTGATTGACTTGGCCATTGCAGAATGTTCCACTTTTTTGCACTCATGAACTCCTGGGTAGCTTTGGCTGTATGCTTGGGGTCATTGTCCATCTGTACTATGAAGCGCCGTCCGATCAACTTTGCAGCATTTGGCTGAATCTGGGCTGAAAGTATATCCCTGTACACGTCAGAATTCATCCGGCTACTCTTGTCTGCTGTTATGTCATCAATAAACACAAGTGACCCAGTGCCATTGAAAGCCATGCATGCCCATGCCATCACGTTGCCTCCACCATGTTTTACAGAGGATGTGGTGTGCCTTGGATCATGTGCCGTTCCCTTTCTTCTCCAAATTTTTTTCTTCCCATCATTCTGGTACAGGTTGATCTTGGTCTCATCTGTCCATAGAATACTTTTCCAGAACTGAGCTGGCTTCATGAGGTGTTTTTCAGCAAATTTAACTCTGGCCTGTCTATTTTTGGAATTGATGAATGGTTTGCATCTAGATGTGAACCCTTTGTATTTACTTTCATGGAGTCTTCTCTTTACTGTTGACTTAGAGACAGATACACCTACTTCACTGAGAGTGTTCTGGACTTCAGTTGATGTTGTGAACGGGTTCTTCTTCACCAAAGAAAGTATGCGGCGATCATCCACCACTGTTGTCATCCGTGGACGCCCAGGCCTTTTTGAGTTCCCAAGCTCACCAGTCAATTCCTTTTTTCTCAGAATGTACCCGACTATTGATTTTGCTACTCCAAGCATGTCTGCTATCTTTCTGATGGATATTTTCTTTTTTTTCAGCCTCAGGATGTTCTGCTTCACCTCAATTGAGAGTTCCTTAGACCGCATGTTGTCTGGTCACAGCAACAGCTTCCAAATGCAAAACCACACACCTGTAATCAACCCCAGACCTTTTAACTACTTCATTGATTACAGGTTAACGAGGGAGACGCCTTCAGAGTTAATTGCAGCCCTTAGAGTCCCTTGTCCAATTACTTTTGGTCCCTTGAAAAAGAGGAGGCTATGCATTACAGAGCTATGATTCCTAAACCCTTTCTCCGATTTGGATGTGAAAACTCTCATATTGCAGCTGGGAGTGTGCACTTTCAGCCCATATTATATATATATATAATTGTATTTCTGAACATATTTTTGTAAACAGCTAAAATAACAAAACTTGTGTCACTGTCCAAATATTTCTGGACCTAACTGTATGTGTGTGTATATATGTGTGTGTGTGTGTGTGTGTGTATATATATATATATGTATATATATATATGTATATATATATATATTTATATATATATATATTTAGTATTGTGGCGTTTATAACAGTCTGAACCATCAAAATATAAAATAAATTAATATAATTGGTAAATCGCATAACAAGAAAAAAAAAATCTGGAATTGCTGTTTTTGGTCCGCTGTAATATCAGGTGATCAAAACATTGTTTATACAAAGGATATCAATAAAAATATTGGCTCAGGGCTCAAGAAACAATCCCTTACACAGCTCCAAATCCCAAAAACTGGAAATGTTACAGCGACACTGTATAATGGTACTCACCTGGAGAATCATATCGGCTGGTCAGTTTTATTGTAAAATGAATGCTGCAGATGAAAAAAAACAAAAGAACAATTGCAGGGGTTAAACTTGTGCACATATTGTAATAGGGGTGAAAGAAGTAGGGATTTTTGCTGTAGTGCTAAAGAATTGTAAATAGAGTATTTGTATGTACACAAGAAATAATCCGATTTTGTGTTTCAGTTGTAAATCGGCAGAGTAAGATACTACACATCCGAAATGTGGACACGGGGCCAAGCACAGTGGAGTCACAGCTCAGGACAATGCTGCAGTGGATCGCCGCCTCGGAGTCTGGAATTTCTGAGATTCACTTTCTCGACCATAGCAAAAAAGAACTTTTGCCTGTAAGTTACAGTTCTTTACTAGTGTTTCTAGTAATCTTCCACACAAATCTTCAGAAAACATTGAGGTCCCCTGCAATCGGGCAAATTGTGCCATGTTTGTTCCTGAACATAAAACCATACTTGTAATTCATAGGTCTTAAGTGAGCGGCTGTTTTTGCTTCTGCCTGTTTCTCTCTAACTTCTGTCCAATTGAGTCCCAACATTTAAAGGGAATCAGTCACCAGTTTTTGCTCTCCCCATCTGAGAGCAGCATAATGTAGAGACCGAAAACCTGATTCCATCGATATCACTTACTGAGCTGTTTGCTGTTTTTTTGATAAAATCAATGTTTTCTCTGCTGCAGTTATACCGAACTCATGAATATGGGACTACCTGGCAAGAAGCCCAATAGTCCTCTAATGATAATCTACAGCTGATTAAACAGTGATATTATCAAAACTACATGGGGCAGCTCAGTAAGTGACACATTGCTGGAATCAGGATCTCTGCCCCTATATTTGGCTGCTCTCAGATTAGGAGACAAAAACCTGGTGACAGATTCCCTTTAAATCCAAATGTGTGAGTATACCAGTTATGCAGTGTAGCTCAGCACTTCCCATTGACTTCTTTGGAAGCTGCGCCCATAATTCCTTCCACCTCCGGCCCTGCTTATACACAGGCATTCTCATTGAAGTTTTACTTGCCCTTTTTTGTTATTTCTTCACATCTATTTTGTACAACCTCTGCTTTGTTTCAGTTCTTAATTTCGCAATGTATTTTCTGTGGTTTTCCATAGGAACCTACTTACTGTAACTGAACTTTTGTGCTCACGGTAGTGATTGTATACCTGGCTGGTTACAAAAATGTAAAACCTTATTGTTTGCAGGAAATGCTCAGTGTGAAGACCGAATTCTAAAATATACAAGAATATTTTGGTTTAAGGTGGATCAGTAGCCACAAATACCACTCTCTGCCACAATAGGAAAATCCACATCAATAATTAGGCTCGTGTTACCATGTGTGGTATTAGGGTGCGGTGACTAACTTTTTTTTTTTTTTTACCTTCTTTTTCAAAATTTCCTGTTTTTTACCCTTTACTTTTTTAAATAAACCACAAACCACTGAGTTGTAAGGGTTTCTATGTCAAAATATTTATCTTGTCAATTTAAACAAATCTTCGGTTGAGGAGAAGACCTATGTTGGGTTGACATTGAGTTTGTGTGTTTTTACGGAATCATCACAATTTTTTTTTTTATCTTTTCCTTTCAGCTTTTCAGACGGGTTCGAGAAAAAGGCTGGAAAATTGGTGACCTCTTACAAGCTCTTCTGCATTACTGTGAAACCTTGGATCTGTCCTCAGATGTCCCCAGTCCTTTGTACGGCTGGCTTCTGGAATATTGTTAACAGGCACTTTATTACAGACGTGAATTTCTTTGCAGATGGTTACTTTAGCTCCCAGCTTTTTCTGTTCAGTTACTATATTATAGCTTTGCATTGTGACCTGTGTCCAGACCTCTCCATTCATAAATGAAGCATATCTCTGTGACCCGTACCCAGGCGTTTGGAGTACCTGTAGTGTTCTTGGCATAAAGTGAAGAGACGTTTATATAGCACTTATCGTATTGGCTTGAGGACGTTATTTTTATGTCACATATCCGTATCTGATAATTACTTCTAGTTTTTTTATTTTGTAAATGAATTTTAAAGTCACAACATAAGTGAAGTTAGAGATTGCTACTTTATCATTTAGAGAACTTGTATGCACAGCGCAGACACATTGTGAGACACGTGATTGTATCATTTCTCAGCACTTCTTTCTATATTGTAATTTGTATCACGATTCAATTCACAGCCGACCCAGCAAATATTCTCACCCAACAAGATAGAAGATGCGTCTGTTAACTGGCCACGCCAGTGTTAAGCGGAAATGTGTCACTCAAGATCAACCCTTTTCGGTTATCTGTATAAATACTTGTTTGTGACCTCGCTGGGTGTTGGCGTGGAGGTATGGGGCAGAGATGAGCAGCTGCCGGGCACCTCTGGTGTCACATGCTCCTTGGGAAATGAGAGGGGGTAAAAATGTAACACAATCCTGCTTGTCCCCAAAAACCTATGCATCCCAAACTGTAAGGCCGGGTACACTTATCCGGCTTGTCACTGGTTTGACGGATGCAGTGCACGCCAGTACAGTGGCTGCGCCGCAACTTCCGGGTCACATGCTCTGGTCACATGACAGCATGTGACCGGCGCTTATTGCGCTGCCAGTGTACTTTAAACACTGTACTGGCGTGCACCGCATCCGTCAAACCGGCGAAAAGCCGGATATGTGTACCTGGCCTAAGGCAGATGGCACACCTCACTGGTGAAACGTCCCTAAGGCCCTGTGCACACACTGCGTTTTTACCCACTGGTATTTTTTGCGTTTTTGCTGCAGTAATTTCTTGAGAAAATGGTTGTAACCTTTCTGCAGACATTCCCCAGCAAAACCTATTGAAAAAAAAATAGCTGTGCACACTGCGTTTTTTTTTTTTCTCAAGAACATTCTTTCTGCAGAATTTGAGAAAAGAATGTTCATGTCACTTCTTTTCTGCAGGTACCTGTTGTTTTTTTGCCATAGATAATGGTAAAATAACGCAGGGACCAATCTGCGGAAAAAACGCATCAAAAACGTGGTAATTGGGTGCATTATTGGTGCGTTTTTTGAACGCAAGTGCGCTAATCTTTTAGACTCCGGAAATTTGAGAAAAATCCTTTTTCTAGTGCGCACATGGCCTTAGTTGTGATTAGATACAGCTGAAAGGCCACGGGGGTTGTTTTGTCCATGGATTTTGTTTTTTAAGGGGTCTTTTTAAGAAAAGTGGTTAAGGTTCAGGGTATGTGCACACAGTATCTTTAAAAAAAGACAAACAAAAAAACCCACAGTGTACAACAATGGCAAAACGACATTGCTGTGCACATGTTCCACCTGATGTTGCTTCGTTAACCACTTCAGCTCTCGTAACCCTGAAGCAGCTAAAACAAGTGACGTGCTCATTCTTTGGCATCTTCTGCTGGGCAGTCGCTTGCTCTGTATACTAATCAGAGGGAGAGCTGCCAGCAGCAAAGTCGCCACGAGAACAACAGCAAAATCACTGCTGGAATAGGACTGCCAATGGTTTCCTAAAGCGCCATTGCCTGGGAAAACTCAGCGGTGCTTAAATGCTGCCATACGCACCTACCTTTTTAAAGGGAGTTTTCCAGTTTTGGAAAAAACCCTTTCCTAACTGTAGTTTATTTAAAAAAAAAACCACAATTTTTCACTTTACTCACCTTCTCGAGTCCAACAACGAACCTCTCCTACATCTGCCAGTGTGTGTTACTGTCTACAGTGGTGACGTTACGTTGGAAGCATTGCAGCCGATAAGGCTGCTTTCACACTGCGTTCCTCTCCCCCAGTCAGTGGTCCCATCAGTGCTTCTGTCCAAAACCCCTACAAAACGGAATTTTGACATATGCGCCGATAAGGCCATTGACTATAATGGTGCAGACGGAGTCACCGTGTGCTCTGTCGTGCACTATTTTCGGGAGTGTACACTTACTAGAGGCGAACACCCAGAAACAGTCTACTATGTCTGGGTTCCTGTCTCCAATAGGCGTTTACCCCCGAAAATGGTGCACGACAGAGCACACAGTGATTCCGTCTGCATCATTCTAGTCAATGGCCTCGTCGGCGCATAGGTCCAAATCCCTTTTTGCATGGGATTTGGACTGAAGCCCCGACGGGACCACTGAATAGGGAGAGGAACACTGTGTGAAAGTGGCCTAACTGAGCTCCGAGCCTCTGCTCAAGCTGACCGCACAAGCCGCTGAGCTCCCTGATTTGCTGCTGAACTGTCAGCGTGACATCAGTGCTCTAGACAACACATGATAACTAGTGATGGGGACTGTCCTGGATGCAGTGTGGGTCAGTGAACCATAGTTTGTTTGTTTTCTTTATAACAAACTGCAGACATGGGGCAGAGGTTTTCCAAAACCCATTAAAAAACACTAAAGTACTAAATAAACATGCACATGAAATAATAATAAAATATTCCTTTTTGAATTCGGTAAACCTAACATTGCTAAGCACCACCCCCTTGGCTAAGGGACAGGATTTCTGCCGACCACCAGTTTAACATTAGACAGAAAATGCTGCAGAATAAAGCCGGGATAAGACATCTGTATTTTCTTGTGTACAACAGACGGAACACTGACCAATAATAATTTGCGTACCAGTGCACTTTACCAATTCTTCACGCAGACCAAAAATTTATTTTTTTCATTATTTTAATATAGTAAAAATAAAGGTGACTCAAAATTGTATTTATTTTTATTTAAATCAAATTTTATAGCATTTTTAGGCTTTGTGCGCACGTTGCATAGTGTCCATATTGAAAAATCTGCAGTGATGTGGCAGTGCATGTGTGCTTCAAATCACTGCAGAAACACTGCGTAATTGATGCAGTGTGTCTGCAGAATAAATGCCGATTTCCTGCGCTTGGGATGCTGCTTCTCCCATAGACAGAGTGGGAGCTGCATCCAAAGCACACAAAATAAGTGACATGTTGCATTTTTGAACGCATGGATTTTGTCAATTTTTTTTTTACTCTGAAATCGCTGCGTTCAAAAAAGCATTGTGCGCACGGATTATGCACAATCTTCATAGATTGCGCAGTGAACGCATGACGCATGCATTTACACTGCAGTGTTAGATGCAGCGTAAATGCATGAAATTATGCAACATGCGCACATAGCCTTAATACTTTATTTCTTTTCTAGTCCCCTTTGTTGAGGTGAACCATTTGATCAATTGTATTATGTATGCTGCAATTCATCAGTATGGCAGTGTGTAGTGAAATGAATGATCTCATGAAGCCCGGGCTGGACAGAGGGAAGCTTAGGTGGTCGGATCAGTCTCCTCCTGCTGCGGATAGAGGCCGGTACCTGCTGTGTATAGTGTGGGCTCAGCTCCTGAGCTCGCTCCATACACCGGAATTCGGCATAGGTAGTACCTGTACGTCCAATTTTGGGAAGGGGTTCAAGTGTTATTTTACAGCTGCCGTGTTCTACTTAATCCTGTACAACCTCTTTAAGGATGGTTTCCCGCCCAGTGATTTTTAGGAAATATGCAGAGGGTTTTTGTTTTTTTAATTCTTCGCCCTTTGTCGGGCTGTACTTCTCTCTGGTTTAGCCACATAGTTGACTGAATATCTACTCATTAATGTCATAGGGTTCATTCCCACTAGCAATAAATGCAGTGGATATTTTGGATGGTAAACCTGCTGCATTTTACTGTACAAAAATTGTAAGTGTGATTTTAAAAAAAACCCCAAAAAAACATCCACACACAGCAGATTTGAAATGACCATTTTGGTATAACAGTTCCAGCTGACCTGACCTGCTTTCATGATGATGGTCGCACCAAGCCTTGAGTGTCACCATGGTTAAAGTGGTAGGAACTTTGGGTTGGTAATCTGATATCGATACATTTTTTTTTTCTTTATCAATAAAATCAGACTGCTAATATATATATTTTTTTTTTAAAAGGTCAGATTTCAAAACTATAAAAATGCATAATTGTTATTGTGTGACACGTCTACAGCCTAGATTACGGATATGATCACATAGGTTTACTATGAACTGTAAAATGATAAACTCAATCACAATAATTAGCACACAGGTTTTTCTGCCTTCAGACGAAATCATGGACGCGTTAATTTTCATCATCTATCACTGTACTAATTTATTTAAGCACCAATGGTAATAGGAATCTGATAATCAAGAATGCATCTCATCATTAATGGTTTTGATCAGAGAGGAGGATCACATATTGAAGGTTTGTGATCTTTAAGCAAAATACCACCTTGGATATTATTTAAAGAAAATTATATATTAGATCATGGATTTTAATTAAAGGGAATCTGTTAGAAGTTTTTTTTTTTACCTCATCTAAAAGCATTATGATGTAACTGGCTTCAACCGTTCTGCCAGAATCAGAATTTCAATTTAGCAATGCAGCAGAGCTGAGAAAGCTGCCCCTGCCCACACCAGGCTCTGTATACAAAGTATGTAGACAGTGAAGTGCTACTCACAAGAGGGGTTGGAGTTCGACAATATGGCAAGAGCCATATTGAGTCATAGCAATGTGATGAAACACTCAGTTTAAGTAAACGACTGCACAGGAGCTTGACATGGGACACATCATTGAATTCTATGTTTTAACCTCTACTTCATGCCGTCCACAGATTACATTGCAAAAACCTGCTGACAGATTCCCTTTAAAGCAAAAAGAGTGCAAGATGATGGGATAAGAAAATGTAATACATTTCATGCTAGTCTCCCCATTGGTTCAGGCTGCTGCTCATTCCCTTCCCCTGCTCTCTGCCCATTCAGATTGGCTGCTGTGTATACACAAGCCCATCACTTGCTTGCTAGTAAATCTGAGCTGATCGCTAATACAGTAAGGACAGAATGGTTCTAATGTATAGACTACTAAACCACCATTGAGAGACATTATTAGACAATTGCACATTGTATTACATAAAATAATTCCGGATACATTTCTTTAGGTGATCATCCTTTGTTTTCAGGAGCCTTACATCAATTGCTGTCCTTTGAGACACTGATAAATGCAGTGTATTAACAGTTGTTATATTTTGCGTGTACCTTTGCACAAAATGTACATATGAATTAATATTAATAAAACTATTATTGTAAAACTGTTGTGGTTTTTAACCAGTAAATGTTTTTCTTTTATTCTGTTCGTAGATAATTGGAAATCCATGCTCTGTCTATTGGTGAGGAGGGCTATGTTGAGACTACAGAGTCAAAAGGAGAGCGATTTTGCAGTGAATTGCTGGGTAGATGGGCTTCACTGTGACTATTAGACCATGACGGTCAAAAATGGACCATACCGTTTGCTGGTTATTTGACCAGAGGACTTAATTTTGATACTGGCCAAAAGGGTGGGATCCATGATGTGACGAATAGCGGTGGAAAAGGAAGGGGAGGGGTTTCTTCTGTTACTAATAGGAATAGGGAATTATGAGGAAGAAAGAAGTGGTGATAATGTAATTACTGTAGAAACATTGGGGAAAGTACATCAAGCAAGAAAAAAAAATATCCAGCTCTTTGATGTTGGAAAGGAATCCTGATCTAAACTCAATTGTTTACCCAAAGATTGTACTTTAAGGCCCTGTGCGCACTAGAAAATGGAATTTTCTTAAGAAAATTCCGCAGGCTCTGAAAGATTTCTGCACCCACGGAAAAAAAACGCACCGAAATCCGCATGCGTTTTTTCCTCGGGTTGGTACATGTGTTTTAATGTAGTCAATGCAATAAAGCACATTGAAAAAAAAAAGTCATTTCCTTCTGATATAGATAGAGGGATAGATAATGGATAGATAGAAGGATGGATAGACGGATAGATGATGGATAGCTAGAAGGATAGATGGATAATCAATAGATGGAGGACAAATCAATCAATAGAGTCCCTGTGAGGACACACTGCAGTTCTCGCGAGCGGTAATGTGTTCACATTATCAACCGTGAGAAATGACCTGCAATTACCTCTGCAGTCTCGTTACGAGGCTGCATGGAGTATGTGTCAGTCGCGGCTGGATGGAAGCGTCGTGGGACCTTGGTGGATTGCGCTGGAGCTGTGTGTTGGGTGGGTTAATAAAGTGGTGAAAGAGTGGGCTTTTTTGTGTTTTATTTAAAATAAAGGATTTTTCGGTGTGTGTGTGTTTATTTACTTAACTTATGGGTTAATCATGTAAGCTGTCTCATAGACACTGTCATGATTAAGCCTGGACTTAGTGGCATCCATATGCAGCCATTAACTCGTTATTATCTGGATTGCCACCGCATCACGGCAATCTGGAAGAGCCGGGGACACTCTAGGACTGTCGCATAATGAAAGCAACAGTCCCGGGGTAGCTGCGGGCTGATAATCTTGGCGGCGGGAGGGGGGGGGGGGGCATTAACCATGGCCCTGGCCCTCGCCCTCCCCAGCCTGAGGATACCGGGCCGCCGCTGTGTGTTTACCTCGGCTGGACAGTAAAAATATAGCGGAGCCCGCGTTTTTTTATATGTACGTTTGATTTGTATGTGTATTCTATATGTCTGAGTCATTTAAAGAATAGAATGCCATCTGCAGAACCTGCGTGGCACACATCAGATTAGCTAAAGCTGATAATTAAGACTTGCAAGAAAGGTCAAAAGCAAAAAAAAAAAAGGATTTGGGGTATGTCAAAAGTAAAAGAAAAGCAAAGGCTGCTGTAGGATTTTTACAGGATGAAAATGGTGATGTGGTGAAAAATGATATAGAGAAGACCAAACTTTTAAATTACTATTTTACATCTGTTTTCTCTCAGAAAGTAAATGTAACATCAACTGATCTTCACTGTACTATCGAATGAATAGAAGAATCCAGGCTATCTCTAAACAGAGTGATAGTGAGCGAATACTTAGCTAACATAAATTAATTCAAGTCCCCAGGTCCAGATGAGTTACACCTCAGGGTACTGAAGGAAATAGCAGAGGAAATTTCTGAACCACTCTCCATAATCTGAAAATTATTGGAGAACACGAGAAGTCCCAGAAGACTGTAGCAGAACAACTGTTCCCCATCTTCAAAAAGAGGAAGAAAGTGGACCCAAGAAACTTTAGGCCAGTGAGCCTGATTTCCATACCAGGAAAGATCTTTGAACAAATTATTAAACAACATGTATGCAAGTACCTGAATGAGAATGAAGTGATTAACAAGAGCCAGCATGGGTCCATAACTAATAAGTCATGTCAGACTAACTTAATTTCCTTCTATGACAGAATCACTGACTGGGTGGATCAGGGGAATGCAGTAGATATAGTATATCTTGACTACAGCAAAGCATTTGACAAAGTATTTCATACCATCCTTTTTGGAAAAATGATAAAGTATGGATTGGACAAGGCAGCTGTTAGGTGGATTCATAACTGGCTTAGTGATTGGACCCAAAGAGTGGTTATACATTTTTGCACATCTAGTTGGAAGAATATCTCAAGTGGGTTACCACAGGGCTCTGTCCTGAGACCTGTGTTGTTCAACATCTTTATCAGTGATTTTGATGAAGGAGTTGTGGGTAAACTGATTAAATTTCCTGATGACACAAAGCTAGTAGGGTTAGCTAATACTAGTGAAGAGAGAGATGAGTCAAAAGGATCCAAACAAACAGGAACAATGTACAGTAAAACAACCAGAAAAAGAAATCATAAACTGTAAGGTAGTTAAATCAGTTTTTATCCAGGGACTACCTAAATTCCTATATATAAAAGCACATCTATAGATTCTAGGAGGACCCTCGCTAGTTCTCCTTTATCATAGGCATCGTCCCAGAGAGGCATGTGCTGCTACATGTGCAGCTGAAATTTTGTTGTGGCGATTGAGCCATAACTGTCTCTTGATGAACCCTATATATAAGTAGGGAGAAACGCGTCGAGACTGAGACTTTGATATGTATTACTGATTTGGATAAGGACTATGGAGAGCGTGGGAATTTTTGAATATTGGAGAGAATAAGTAGAATGGAGGTGTTCTCTTGAAAACGTCTGAGATAAGTACTATTTTTTTCTGGTATCATATTTATCATCCTATGTATCCTGATCAATAAGGAGGGAGATATAGGGTTAGATACCAAGAGACAGCCACCGAGGGATGGGGGCACCAATTTACATTTAGGGTGCATGTAACATCAGTTACAGTTAGGTCCAGAAATATTTGGACAGTGACACAAGTTTTGTTATTTTAGCTGCTTACAAAAACATGTTCAGAAATACAATTATATATATAATATGGGCTGAAAGTGCACACTCCCAGCTGCAATATGAGAGTTTTCACATCCAAATCGGAGAAAGGGTTTAGGAATCATAGCTCTGTAATGCATAGCCTCCTCTTTTTAAAGAGACCAAAAGTAATTGGACAAGGGACTCTAAGGGCTGCAATTAACTCTGAAGGCGTCTCCCTCGTTAACCTGTAATCAATGAAGTAGTTAAAAGGTCTGGGGTTGATTACAGGTGTGTGGTTTTGCATTTGGAAGCTGTTGCTGTGACCAGACAACATGCGGTCTAAGGAACTCTCAATTGAGGTGAAGCAGAACATCCTGAGGCTGAAAAAAAAAGAAAAAATCCATCAGAGAGATAGCAGACATGCTTGGAGTAGCAAAATCAACAGTCGGGTACATTCTGAGAAAAAAGGAATTGACTGGTGAGCTTGGGAACTCAAAAAGGCCTGGGCGTCCACGGATGACAACAGTGGTGGATGATCGCCGCATACTTTCTTTGGTGAAGAAAAACACGTTCACAACATCAACTGAAGTCCAGAACACTCTCAGTGAAGTAGGTGTATCTGTCTCTAAGTCAACAGTAAAGAGAAGACTCCATGAAAGTAAATACAAAGGGTTCACATCTAGATGCAAACCATTCATCAATTCCAAAAATAGACAGGCCAGAGTTAAATTTGCTGAAAAACACCTCATGAAGCCAGCTCAGTTCTGGAAAAGTATTCTATGGACAGATGAGACAAAGATCAACCTGTACCAGAATGATGGGAAGAAAAAAGTTTGGAGAAGAAAGGGAACGGCACATGATCCAAGGCACACCACATCCTCTGTAAAACATGGTGGAGGTAACGTGATGGCATGGGCATGCATGGCTTTCAATGGCACTGGGTCACTTGTGTTTATTGATGACATAACAGCAGACAAGAGTAGCCGGATGAATTCTGAAGTGTACCGGGATATACTTTCAGCCCAGATTCAGCCAAATGCCGCAAAGTTGATCGGACGGCGCTTCATAGTACAGATGGACAATGACCCCAAGCATACAGCCAAAGCTACCCAGGAGTTCATGAGTGCAAAAAAGTGGAACATTCTGCAATGGCCAAGTCAATCACCAGATCTTAACCCAATTGAGCATGCATTTCACTTGCTCAAATCCAGACTTAAGACGGAAAGACCCACAAACAAGCAAGACCTGAAGGCTGCGGCTGTAAAGGCCTGGCAAAGCATTAAGAAGGAGGAAACCCAGCGTTTGGTGATGTCCATGGGTTCCAGACTTAAGGCAGTGATTGCCTCCAAAGGATTCGCAACAAAATATTGAAAATAAAAATATTTTGTTTGGGTTTGGTTTATTTGTCCAATTACTTTTGACCTCCTAAAATGTGGAGTGTTTGTAAAGAAATGTGTACAATTCCTACAATTTCTATCAGATATTTTTGTTCAAACCTTCAAATTAAACGTTACAATCTGCACTTGAATTCTGTTGTAGAGGTTTCATTTCAAATCCAATGTGGTGGCATGCAGAGCCCAACTCGCGAAAATTGTGTCACTGTCCAAATAGTTCTGGACCTAACTGTATATCTCCATTGCTAGGTAGCGGAGAGAACTAGCGAGGGTCCTCCTAGAATCTATTATTAATGAATATTGGTTTATTATCCCAATGAAATATCTTTATTCAAGTATCTATATTTGACTAACGCTCTTTGTGATCCTGGTCCTATCGGGTTATTTGTTCACGGTGTGGGATTGTTTGTGACTTTGTTTTTAAAAGAATATGAAATAAAGATGTGCTTTTATATATAGGAATTTAGGTAGTCCCTGGATAAAAACAATGTACAGTAACTAACAGAATGGTTTTTAACAGGGAGAAATGCAAAGGCCTACATCTGGACATGAAAAATGGATAAAGCATATATAGAATGGGAGGATTAGGGCTAAGCAACAGTGTGTGTGAAAAACACTTGGGTATACAATTAATCACAGACTGAACATGAGTCAACAGTGCGATGTAGCAGCAAAAAAGGAAAACCATTCTGGGATGTATTAACAGAAGCATACAGTCTAGCTCACATGAAGTAATTATTGCCCTCTACTCTTCTTTGGTCAGACGTCATCTAGAATACTGTGTCCAGTTCTCGGCACCACGTTTACAAAAAACAAAACAAAATAACAAACTGGAGCAAGTGTAGAGAAGAGAAACCAGAATAGTGACCAGTCTACAAACCATGCCTATGAGGAAAGGTTACAGGATTTGAAAATGTTTAGCTTACAAAAAAGAAGATTGAGAGGAGTCTTAATAGCTGTCTACAAATATCTTAGGGGCTGTCACACTATAGAGGGATCAGTGCTATTCTTATTTGCACAAGGAAAGACTAGAAACAATGTGATGAAACTAAAACTAATTAAGTGGAGACACAGATTAGATATTGGAAAGACCTTGACAATGAGGGTGATCAACGAGGGGAACAGGCTTCCACAAGAGGTAGTGAGTTCCCCTTCAATGGGTTCAATGGAAATCTTCCAAAAGAGACTGGACAGACATCTATGTGGGATGATCTTTAGAGTTGAGCGAGTACCTAACTATTCATACTCTCTATACTCATAACGACTACTGTCTAATACTTGCATATTCGTTCCGAATAGTGTGTGCAATGCATGTCAATAGGGAATACTTGCAATGTAACGAGTAACCTGAATGCCGTACTATTCGCTACTCGCACGACTAGTACGACATTCAGGTTACTCGTTACATTGCAAGTTTTCCCCCATTGATTTGCATTGCACACGTTATTCAGAACGAATACGCGAGTAGTAGACAGTACTCGTCATGAGTATAGCGAGTACGAATAGTTAGGTACTCCCTCAACTCTAATGATATAGTCATAATGAATCCTGCATCGAGCAGGGGGTTCAAGCAGATGACCCTGGAGCTCCCTTCCAACCGTAACATTCTATGATTCCATTTGATAAGCGTTTACATTCTCATTAGCACTTATTGCAATTATTAAACTGATCTTTTTTGCCTACTAGAAAATAATAGCAATGAATGCAAATATATAATACCGATGGAATGCTTGGAAATCTAAGGAAATAAGGTGTTTTGTTTTTGTTTTTTACTGGAGAAGGGTTTACTGCCTTCATATGTGGTTATGACCGCAGCTTAATATGGAGGTGTGAATGGGGATTATGACAGCACGTTTACTGTATCAAGCCGAAACACAATAATCCATACGGTAGCACTTCCAATAAATGTGTTTACAGAAATTGTGCTTTATATTTTCAAGCGTCAGCCAGACGATTATTTTATCAAGAAATCAGACTGCCATCTCAGGCAAAAAATAAAGCTTACAATAAATCCTAATCAAGATGAGTGATTTTCTCCTGTAATTTGTCATAAGCTGAAGTAATGATTCCTCCTACATACAGATGTGGCAGACTTGTGAAAGTGGTTTCCCTGCAGACTTGGTTTATTATTTGCATCAATTGCTATATGCAGCACTCTCACTGGTTTCTATAGACTGTAAACTGAAAGCCTATATAACA